>NW_004956152.1:4748-11442 GCF_000276665.1 Chinchilla lanigera
ATTTCTAGAGTGACAACTCAAATTTCAATGTGGTTCCATCATGTTATCTTTTTTTTTTTTTTCTGGTTTTTTTTTTTTTTTTTTTCCTATAACACAGGTGTGTCTAACCTACAGGCCACAGTAGGACATATGTACCTGCCTGAAGATCTCCAAATATTAGGGTGAATATAGTAATGTTACTTTTGCCTAGTTGAATATTTCTATCCATGCATAGGTTCTGGAAATGCAGTTTACTCCACAGGCCCTAAGAGTAGATGACAGTGACTTGAGCTGGTGACCATAGCAGTTTCTTCTTGAAGATGATGGCACAGTCACTTTACAATGGGCCAGGACAACTTTTTTTTTTCTTTTTTTCTTTTTTGGGGCAGTGCTGGGGATTGAACCCTGGACACCTTTCAAGGAAATTGCATCATTGTGAGTTGCTGGAGAAGTGAGTGGTAACAGAAAGAATGTTTGGTGGTACAATGACACATCATTTTCTTACAGTCTGAAACCTGAGCACTGGTGTGAACACTTGCTGATCTGAATTACAGCTTAGTTAGGCTTTAAAACACTGTCAATTTAATAGTGTCTCACTATTAAAGACTCACTCAAATACCTAAAAAACCGTAACAGGTGCTGAGAGTTCTGTCATGCAAACAAATGTGAAAAAACTCAGCACTTCATCAGCAGACTACTTTCACTGTAGTTATTTTTTAATTATTTCAAGTTCAATATTTAGATTTTCTAGCCCCAGCTAACGAAAGAGAAGGCATAAAAATAAACACATACCTGAGAGAAAAAAATAGAAAAGCCACTCAAAGAGAAAAACCACCAGTGCATTATCACATGAAGCCCCAGGGCAGTGGCCAACACTCATTGTGATGAACTGCCACAGAGTGGGGCATTTTAGATAGGTAAAGCTTAAAAGTCTTGGTGTTCAAAGGAGCATTTCAGCTGATAGGAAAATTCATCTCTGTGTAATACCTTATTTGGTAACAATGCTATATATAAATGTTTTATGATAACCACACACTTTTCCTGTGAAGACATAGGACAATGTGTTTCCTGAGGCAGAGACTAGAGTTTGGAATAGGACTGTCAACAGACAAAACACAGGGGCTGGGGATGTAGCTCAGTGGTAGAGCACTTGCCTACCATGCACAAGGCCCTGAGTTCAACTCCCAGTACAAACACCAGAAACAAAACAAAACAGATAAAACACAAAGCCCAAGCCATATTAACCCTTCAATGCCTGGTGATCCATTTTTGGAATGCCCATAAAAATGGAACATAAAGAAATGTGTTCTCTTCAAATTCTTGTTCCTTGAAATTTTCTAGAGACAAGAAACAAAAATAAATTTCATGCAAAAATTCAAAATACTTCAATCTGGCATAAATGGGTTAAGAGTGACCACTAGAGTGGGCTGTTCTCTAGTTACACAGTTACTACCTAGGACTCACAGCAAGACTTCTTTCCTAATTTCAGTGAAGAGGTTAAAAAATGTTTAAAATGGTCTCATATCACCCTTTTACAAACAAAAATTTTAACATGTCTTTTCATAAAATAAATTGTAGCCAAATGTATAAATCTAGGTAAGAACTTTTCTCTCTTGAGCCCAACCAATGGAGCATGTTAATCAGGTCTTCCACGGCTGACTGATTTCAGATGTGTCTACAAAACAGGAGCCTCACCATGACATACTACAAAAGACTTATCATTTCCAATAACTGCCTGTTTATTTCACATCGATTCCATTTCCAGTCTATTACTATGTGAGAAACTGCAAAAGATGTTAAAATGATTAAATAAAAACAGAGAGAGGGGCTGGGGATTTAGCTCAGCGGCAAAAAGCGTCTGCCTGGCAAACGCAAGGTCGTGAGTTCGGTTCCCGGTACCGGAGAAAAACCAAAAAAAAAAAAAAAAAAAAAAGTAATTTTAAAACAGAGAGAAAACCAGTATCATTTACTAATAGTTAAAAGAATATGTCATCAATAAGTAAGAAGGTAGGAAAACTCAAATTCTTTATCTTCTACACACAAGAATGTACAATTTACAAAGAATAGTGCCATCACATTTATTTTATAGAAAAAATTATAATTTGGCACCAGCACCTATTTAATTCTTTTTGGTTTTAAGTGTCACAGAATTGTGCTTATGAGTCAGCTGAATTTGTTAGCTTGGACTATTATAACCTTTAAAAGCTTAAATTCAATAACTACTGTAAATAATCTCATATGACTCTCAGTACTTAATCTAGGTATATTTTTTAAAGGCCTGAAATCCTTGAATTTATTATACCTATCATAACCTATCCAAAAAGAGGATTTGACCAGATCTATTCCCTTTCATGGTAAGAACCACTCAGTAAACTGAGAACACAAGAAAACTTCAACATGAGAAAAGATATCCAGAGCCAGTAACACAAATTAAGGATACAAAATCAACACAGAGAAATCATTTCTATGTATTAGAATGAATACTTACAAAGAAAACTAAGAATATTCCATTCACAATGTCATGTAAAAATAAACTTAACCAAGGCAGTCAAAAAGCTGAATGCCAAAAGCTATAAAATATTGCTGAAACAAACTAAAGGAGACCTAAATATATAGGAAAATGCCCCGTAAACATGTCGTGGGAGATTTATTAATATTGTTAAAAAGAGAACACTTCTCAAAGTGACACATAAATTCAATGCAAACTACCAAAATCCCAATGGCATTTTAGGCAAAAATGGAAAAAACCACCAGCTAACACTCATGAAAATTTAAGGGTACCACAATAACCAAAACAATCTTGAATGAGAACAAAGCTGGAGTCATACTTCTTGATTTCAAAATCTACACAAAACCACAGTAATCAAAGCACTATGGTGGCATAAAAATAGTCATAAGCTGAGGGAGACCACTGTGAAGCAGCTCTGAGCAGGACTTCTATTAACCAATTGGGTTTCCATGTTTACTTGTGAGTCACTGGTCCCTTCTGAGGCCTGGGGTGAAGCCATGAGGCCTCAAAGGACAAGACAAGGCCACAGCTGAGTACTTTTGGCTCCAATCCCAATTAACTAATAGGATCCTGACTGTAGCTGCAGGTACCTCATTCCTGCAGTGAAGGCCTTCCTGAACTTAACTTAGTTCTCCTAAAATAACCTAAGTATTACTTGGAGAATTCCATAAACGGTTTCCCAACTTCTGCCCAGATTCTTGCATTTTCTTCAGTATCCCCCTCCTTTATTTGAAAACCTAGTAAATACAGGCAGCCCAGGGAAGTCTTGGTCTTACCCCAGAGAATCTTAAATTCTGTGAGAGGGTTGGACCCCCCTGGAGCCCTAAAATCATTTCAGTTGTCTCATTTATTTAAGCCTTTGCCCACTCCTTTGGGAGATTAACTGGTAATAAGCCAACAGAATGTAATTCAGAGCCCTAAAGTAAACCCTCAAGTTTTTGGTCAATTGATTTCTAAAGGGTGCGCCAAGACTATTTAAAGAGGGAAAGGACAGTCTTTTCAACAAGTGATGCTGGGAAAACTAAACACCCATTTGCAAAGGAATTAAGTTGGACCCTTACCTATTATCATACACAAACATTAATTCAAAATGGATGAAAGACCTAACCTTGTAATTTTAGATGAAAAGCTACATGAAAATCTACTTGACCTTGGATTTTGCAATGGTTTCTGACTAAATGTAACACCAAAGGCATAAGCAATAAAATGAAAAATAGACCGAAGAAACTCATTAAAAGAATACAAAGGCAATTCACACAATGGGAACAAAACCTGTATCTGAAAAGGGGTTAATAGTTAACACATATAAGAAAACTCTTACAACTCAATAACAACAAAAGAAGATAACCCAATTTAAAATTAGTCAACGCACTGAATAAGTATTTCTCCAAAGATATAAAAATAAGAACCAGATGAAAAGATGCTCAACATCACTAGTTACTAAGTTTACTAAATAAAAACTAATGGGAACTAACAAGTATTGGTAAGGGTGTGAAAAAACTAGAGCCCATGTGCAGTGCTGGTGGAATGTAATTGGGTACAGCTGGTCTGGAAAAATGGCAATTCCTCAATAAAGTACAAAAGTATACTATGACCCAGAAAGGCAATTCTTAGGTATATACCCCAAGAAACTGAAAACAGACTCAGATTTGTCACAGCAACCCAAGTATCTGTTAGCTGATGAGTGGATAAACAAAATGTGCCCTCTCTGAATATAATGGAATACTACTCAACTATAGAAAGGAATGAAGTCCTGATGAATGCTACAACATAGATAAACCTTGAAAATATTATTCGAAGTAAATAAGCCATACACAAAAAGAAATGTATCCTACGAACCCACTTATATGAAATATACAGAGCACACAAAATTTTAGAGAAAAAAGTAGCTTACATTATTACCCTGGGGTAAAGGGAGAAGTGGAGAGTTACTGCTAAATGGATAGTTTTGTTTCAGGTGATGAAAAAATTTGGGAAATGCAGTGGTGGTACAACATTGTTAATATATGGCCAGGCGTGGTGGCACACACCCATAATCCCAGCACTCGGGAGGCTGAGGCAAGAGGATTGCTGTGAGTTTGGAGCCAGCCTGGGCTACAATGTGAGTTCAAGGCCAGCATGAACTGCATAGGAAAACCTTGTCTCAAAAAGACCAAAAAAAAAAAAAAAAAGTTAACGATTAATGTCGCTCAGCTCTGCTCTTACAAATGGTTAAGAGGTATTTTGTATTTTTATGCATGTGTGTGTTTTCATTAGATTTAATTCTTGGAATAATTTTAGGGTTATACGAAAACTAAACAGAAAATGGGGAATGCTGGGGAGTCTGTTGGAAGCACAGAATTCCCATACTTCCTCTACCTTTTTCATCCCTTGTTGTTAATATCCTGCACTGATGTAATTGCAAAGTCCACAGTTTATGTTACATACATTTGATTACAATAAACAGAAAAACAACTAAATGGATAAGAGCGTGTCAAAGAGTCAAACTGAAACAGCTCCCAACAGCCAGAGCTGAACAATTTAAGCCACAAAATAAGTAACACTGTATAGGTTTATAACTCAAAATATGATGTAAGTGCGCACGAGTCCATGCTCATAAACCACTGAATACCTAAGTGGGAGAGAGGACACAGATCTTCAAGAAGGAATACAATGGATATTGCCCCCACAGGAGCTGAGATCTAACCTCCTTGCCCCACAGAATTCAGAAAGGAGAAGACAGCAACTTGACAGCAGAACCTGGCAGATAGTGTCACCATGACCAAGCAATCCAGGTTAGTATCACCTGTGGTAAGAAATGTGCTTCACCTCTATGGCATTTAACCAAACTCATCTACAGACCACCTGACAAGCCCTCCTCCAAACTTTCCAGGTCATTAAGAACAAGCTAAGTCTGATCATGGTTTTTTTTTTGTTGTTTGTTTTCCGGTACTGGGAATCCAACTCACAACCTTGCGCTTGCCAGGCAGGCGCTGTGCCGCTGAGCTAAATCCCCACCCCTGAACAAGGTAAGTCTGAGACATCACCCCAGCCAAGCTTGTAAGTAGGTGTGATGAATGAACATGGGCAGAATGCTGGGTCAGAACAAGAACCAAAGGGCATGCTGGGCTTAGGTGAAAGCAATGTGCCACCATCGTTAACAAGGGGGACACTGGTGAGGGATGTGTGGAAGCTCTCTACCATCTTGGCAACTCTTCTGGAAAGTAAAATTTGTCCAAAGTAAAAGTTTATTGAAAAAGAGAGAAGACATAATGGGTGGTTTACCTTTTTTATTCCACTAGGTAAAACTATTTTGTAGTTCAGAGACTCAGAACATCTGCTGCAAGGTGTGCTATCCAGTCTCTCAAGGCAGCCTCTGGTCCTAAACACAGAGATGAAGTATGGGTTTATGTTTGAAAGTGGGAAATTCTTAAACATGGCAAGTGCAGCAGGGAATACTGACCTACACCAGCACAGACTGGCCCAGGACCACTGTCTGTAGTCACGTGCTGTGGTCTGACATTGATGTCTCTAACATCATGTCACTTTCATTCATTTCAATTTCAAAGGTTTCTTCCAAGGAAGGCCTGGAATCTGGAGTTTTCCTGGAGTTTTCCAATGGTGCAAGTCCTGTTTCTTCTGCAGTCTGTTTTTCTACTTCAAATTCCCTGAAATCCCACGGAGGTGAAATAATGTTTTTTAGTGTCTTCATTGTATGCACATCAAAGTCATAACATTTTAATTTGTCTTTAATGTCTGCTCCTAAAAAGAAACACCATAATTAGAATAAATTCTATAATTGGTCTTTTCTTTCCATCATTATATACAATGCTCTTACATATAAATCCAACTGAACTTTAAGGGTATGGATCAGAATGTTAAAAGTCCCAATAGTTTCCTTCTTATTTTTCACTTTGGAAGCCTTTGGAAGCACTTGCGGTTGTGGCTCCCATGTGGTTGCTGAGCCATCTGTTCCCAAATTCCATTAAATACTGGTGAAGCCTGTGCGCAAAATTCTTCTCTGCTGTTACAAAAACTGTCTGTAATATGCCTGTTGGGAATACTCACTGATCTTACATTCATGGGAATGACAGGAGGGGTTTCCACATGTCAAGCCCTTAAGAATGTGTATCTGGACACGTCTGACCAGATGTGTTAGGTTCAGTAATTTATGACATAAAAAACTGACAATTCTAAATAGTTCAAACTAATAGTTTTCAGGATTAG
>NW_004956153.1:0-1708 GCF_000276665.1 Chinchilla lanigera
TGGTACAGACTTTAATTTATGCCATAGTCTTTCTCCCCATTTACCTATACCTCTAGGGGAATGGGGATTAAATCATAGGAATTGGATTGTCCTGTGTTCTAAGCATGCTGTACATCAAAGACATCCTCCTACCGCCAATAAAACACAAGCCCTTTGATCACCTGCTTTGTATGAAGAATAGTGTCAGCCACTGGAAAATAAAGTATGCCTGTCTCTTGTGATGACTGTAATGTTATTGTGGTTCCCAAGATTCGAAAGAGTTGGCTTTAATCATACTCAGTGATAAATTTCACGTTCAAGCTGGAACTTAGAAGCTGTGGGTTAGGGAAAAGTGCTTGTCTTGAGAAAATAATGCTCTTAATGAGACAAAAAGATAAATCAATGTAAGTCGATCTGGTGGTGCATAAGTGTTATGGCAGATAATTACTGGACTGAGAGGTTCATTGAATTTTTGAGGCAATCTGAGGCAAATTATTGACATTGTGTCTCATAATAACAACTAACAATAGCTGGGGCTCTACATCACTGATAGAGCATATTTTGGTTTAATTAATAGCAATGCAATAAAGAAAAAATACGTCAATGAGAATGGAATAAGAGGAACATTAATTAGAGTGCATTTCAAAGGGGAAATGTGTTTTCCAAAGCGGTAATAATACTCAATATAACAAATAATTTGAGAGTGAAGGAAGAATTGTTATATCAGTGTTCTCTTCAAGATTTTTTTCCAATTCCGGAATGGATGCAGTGAATATAAAATGGAATGCAAATGTGTCCACAGGACATGCTCCTACCTGTGTCATTGGTGATCTCATTGTCTGCACAAGGGGTGCAATCAAAACAGCAGGCAGCCTTTCCCTCCCGAGAGCGTTTTCTAAATCCAGGATTGCAAATCTCACTGCATACCGAGCGGGGAGTCTAAGCAGAAATATATGGTAGTAACTTCTTAGAGTTTTGCTTACTTCATCAAAGCTACAGAGAAAAATTTAATTTGTATACATACATAAACAAAACTAATTGCCTGCCAAACATATTTCACAGTATGAAACATAAATTGACAAATATATAAGTAAATGTATTTGATTCCTACTCATTAGAAAGTTTATAAACAAACATGTTTTTTTCAAATTGAAAGTTTAGCTCCATCAATCTGGAGAGCACATCTGGGAGAAGAGAGTGGGTCTGGGCCCCTGTCTTCTTCCATCACCCCAGGATAGTGTAGCTGGCAAGAGATGTGGCCCAGAGCCCTGCAGCAATGCCAGTAATACCATAGGACCCTGAATAAGGCACACACAATGGACAGATGGAACTAGAGCTGTAGAAATATCCCATTCGACATTGAATCCAGGACTCAGCATCTTACCCTATCAGAGGAATTCATGTGACTGACACCTCTCTCTTCATCACTGGGACCAGGAACCCAGGGGAAAACCAGCCACACAGTAGGGCACTAAGTATGGTGCCCACAATGGACAGGCGAGTCTAGCGAGATGGAAGAGTCCAAAACACGAGCCAACAGGTGGTAGGTGACATGAACCAGTGGTTTGCTTAGGGAAAGACAGATGGAATAGAAGCAGGTGGATGGGGTCACCCCCTTTTTAAAAATTTCATTTTGTCTTGCCTTATTTTTCTTTGTACCTTACTTTCTTTTACTTTTTCTCATCTGTTGACTTTTCTACTTCTTTTTCTTCTTCTTGTATTTTTTTTT
>NW_004956153.1:2568-4141 GCF_000276665.1 Chinchilla lanigera
ATGATTTATTCTGTTATATAACTACAGACTTTGCTCCTCTGATCTAAATACAAAATCAATAGTTTCTACAGTTGGTCAGTTTCTGAATTGTGCTTGATGTTGCTCTTACTGCTATCTGTACTTTAGCTAGTATGTCATATCTGTTGTAATTAGCTGTTCTTCCTTTCGTGATAATACTGGAAAAGTCTGTGGTAATATCCTCACCACAGGCCTACAACAAATGACTGGAGATTGAGCCAAAGAAATACAAATATCACACTCTTAACCAATTGGGAAGTTAGAATTTTGGGACAGACACAAACAAAGAAATTTGTACACACAAAAGACAATCTTGAAGAAAAGAACTTTTCTACAGAGGCCTTGATACTAGAGATATAGCTACCTGATACAGAAACCTACAAGGATCATCACAGAATACAAAATGAAAAATGTTTTGAAAATATAAAATGATAAAATGAAGAAGCAAGATGTAATCTCAGAACTCCAGCCTAACCAGAACATGTCCAGGTGACATGGACATAGAAAAAATTGGAAGACACACACCTGTGATTTCAGAAATGATAGCAACTGAAGTAAAGAAACAAATCCATGTGCCTATAGAGGAAAGTAGATCACAAATAAGCTTTCAGGTAAGAAAGGAAATGACAGCCATAATGATGATATTGCTCAGCATATGTAGAGAACACATAGATAAAACAATTGAGGGGCATGGGAAAATGATGGAAACTTTCAAAGAACAATATAGGAAGCACTAGAATACATGAATTAGATTCAAAGAGATATCCAGGAAATTAAAAACTCCGTTGAAACCTGGCAATGTCACTTGAGCAAAACTGAAGATAGACTTTCAGACCTTGAAGACAGGATCTTGGCTAGTGATTATGAAGGGAAAGATTTCTTAAAATAATAAAGGATCAGGAAATAAGAATTGCACAGCTGCAGAACAATTTAAGGGAAAACAATATATGATTGATAGGTTCAAAAAATATGTTGGGGTCACAGTAAATGATATAGACTATTTGCAGAAATAGAGGCAGAAAATATCCTAAGCATGGGAACAGAATAAGTAAGGCATACAAAACTCCAAACAGCAATGATCAAAATAAATGTACAGCCAGACATAATAATCAAGATCCCAGAATTTAAGCCAAAAATAGAATATTAAAATCTGTTAGAGAAAAGAAACTGATCACCTATAAAAAAAGTCCATTAGAATTAAGGCTGACTTCTCAACACAAACCCTCAAGTCAAAAAGATCTTTGAGAGAGAAATAATTAGTCCCAAAAGAAAACAACTTCCAACCCAGACTGATGTAGCCTGCAAAACTATATTTCAAAAGAAATGTAGGAATAAGATACTTTCAAGAAAAAGAACAAGTGAACAAATTCATGACCACCAACCCAACCCTACAAAGAGTGCTGAAAGATATTCTAGATAGATATGAAAATGACCACAATTCCAAGAACAACAACAGAAAGAAATCAATAGGTAGGGAAAATAATTAAATGGAGGAGAAAAGCAGAGAATCAATAGCAGGAAAATAACATGGCAAGGAGAAGCCAATACAGATCTG
>NW_004956153.1:9042-10356 GCF_000276665.1 Chinchilla lanigera
TAGAAATTTGGAACAGATGGTCTTTACCTTAATCTGATAAGACATTTATGACAAACCAATAGTGAACATCATATTAAATGGATGAAAACTGAAAACTTTCCCTGTAAAATAAGGAACAGAACAAGGATGTCCACTATCACCACTCCTACTCAACATAAGCCCTGGAAACATTAGCCAAAACAATCCAATAAGAGAAAGAAATAAAAGGAATAAGGATAGGAAAGGAAGAAGTTAAATTATCATAATGCACAGAAGACATGATACTCTTTCTATAACCCTCCCCAAAACTACACCAAAAGACTTTTAGACTTAATAACCAAATTCAGTAGCATAGCTGGATACAAAGTGAACACTCAAAAATTAATAGCATTTCTGTACGTGAATAACAAACTCACTAAGAGAGAAATTAGGGAAAATATGCCCTTCACCATAGCATCCCCCAAAATGAAATACTTAGGAATAAATCTAACAAAGCAATAAAGAAATTTACACATTGAAAATTATAGTACTCTATAAGCAAAGATCAAAGATGATATCTGAAAATGGAATGATACCCCTTGCTCATGAATAGGAAGAGTCAACATTGTGAAAATGACCATGCTCCCAAACCTGTTATGCAGATTTAATGTAATTCTTATCAGAATACTATTAGCATATCTCAGAGTTCTTAGAAAGCATTTGCAAAATTCATTTAGAAATAGAAGAGATCGAGAACTGCAAAAGAAATCCTGGGCAACAAAAGCAAACCAGGAGCCCTCACAATCCCTGACTTGAAATTGTACCACAAAGCTACTATGATAAGAGCAGAAAGGTACTGGCAAAAAGAAAAATAAAGCAGACCTGAGGATCAGTGGAGCAGTTTAGAAAATGCAGACACCACTACAAACACCTCATCTTTGACAGTGGGATCAAACCTGTTCACTGGAAGAAAGATAGCCTCTTTAATAAATGGAACTGGAAAAAGTGGCTTTCCAAATGCCAAAGACTCAAAGTAGACCCATATTTATCACCACACACTAAGCCAAAGTCAAAGTGGATGAAAGATCTTAACAGTAAAACAGAAACGCTAAATCTACTGGAAAAGGAATTAGGTAGAAATGTTGAAGACATATGGATAGGCAGAGAGTCCATGAACAAACCCAAAACTGCATGGGAAGTACTTCAAAGAATCAACAACTGGAATCTCAAGCATTTAAAAGTTTTTCACATCAAAAGAAATCACCAACAGAGAGAAAAGACAATCAACAGAGTGAGAAAAAAATCTTAGCCAACTGTCCCTTCGAGAAAGGACTTCTATATAGAACATATTAAGAA
>NW_004956154.1:0-7164 GCF_000276665.1 Chinchilla lanigera
TCATTGACAGTTTCTTTCAGCAAAGAAATAGAAGACAGTAGAACAACTATGTTAACTATCTTGTATACATACATACAAAATTTCTCCTTCTTTCCCTTCTCTTTTCCCACATCCCAATTGCATTTACCCTTGAGTGCTTTCCTATCATTTCACAGTGCAACAGATTGTGCTTTCTTCCTTTTATTGCCTCCTGTTGCTCAGGTTCAACTTTTAGACACAGGCCCTGTGGGTGAGGGAACTTATTGGTGATTTGCAGTGGACAGTGTGAAGATCTTCCTTCTGGACTGGAGAAGGTGGAGTAAGTTAGTGGTCTTCTACCTTGGCTGCTCAAGGAATGGCTGGAATATAAACACACTTCTTCACCATGCCATTTGCTCTTGAGGATTATGATTCCATCAATATGGGTTAAGTGGTTGCTGGTAAAGGAAGGGTATAGCTAGCAAAAGGAAAAGTTAGGCTAAAATTGTGTCCAGTGCAGTACAAGGAATTGTGCTCCAGGCCCTTACCTCTAACTTGCAGATATGAACTAGTATGTAGGAGAGATGGCAGCAGTGTGGTATATATAAGAGAGGAATTAGTAGATAATTATTCTGTTATTTCATTCCTTCAGTCCTATGACCAAGATGTTGCTTCAGAGAATTCTGGTAGATGGAGTGTTATTCTCTCAACCCTGATGCTTGTTGTACTTTTAAAATAGGGTCTGGTCATACTGCTGTCTCTGCATTTGAACCTGTAGTGGGCACTGACCTTTCCAGTTGCTGAGTGATTGAGTGCTTATTAATTTCCTGAGGGCTATCAACACTCCAAGGCAGCAGAGTGGTGGGGGTTCTTTAATAAGTGGGGTGCTAATTAACCAGCAAAAGATCTGCCTCAATCTTATTGTGATATGTAAGGAAGCAATAAATATAGACATGTAAGGAGAGGAAAAAAAAAACCATGAAAGCCTTCAGGAAAAGGAAGCGGTGGTGATACGTCCAGGTGGATCTCTAAACCAGACCAACAACTCCACTTTCCTCCCACATACTCCCCAGGAACCTCATGCTAGGCTCCTTTAGAAAGCTGCCTCTGAGTGGGAGAAAACATGGGGGGTCTATATCAGCCCTAGAAGTAGTTACTGATTGGTTGTATTATTAGGTCCTCTCTGAACTTGTGATTCTATGAATAGTAACTCCAAGGGAAGGTGAGAGAAACTGAAGTCTCTTCGAGTGATAAATGGAAGAAAGAATGACTTCACAATAATCTGTATACCTGGGAAGCATTTCAGTAGAAAGAATAGTCGCCAAACTCTCTAGTCCTCAACCTGAAGAAGAAATGAGCTGGGAGCAATTCCACTGGTCTAATTAATATTTGGAGAGGGGACCCTACAAGATATTAAACTCTGTGAGGACCTCATAGGTAATGCACACCTTGTGTGGGCACCAAAACTGTGACAGACCTTGCATATAAAACCCTCTGATAATGAGCTTGACCCGATAAGTTTAAGTTTCAGAAGCACTCTGAAGATTGTCAGACAGGAAAGAATGCCCAAGAAGGGGATTCCTTAGTTACTCCCACCTTCTCCCCAACCCTCATGTTATAAACAGGAGAGAAACCCAGCAAACTGAAGTTCAGGAGCTAACTTGAGGTGGAGGATTGGTTCTATAAAGATTCAGCCCTCAGTTTGGTAACAGGTGACCTTCCTACTACCTTCACCTCCAGATACTGTGCACTGAGGGGGCCACAGACAGACATTTGAGGTGGAGTTACCTCGCTCATTAGTATTTTCTTGGGATCTGAGCCTAGGCATACTACTGCTCAGAAATCCCTATCACTAGAGCCCTTCTTTGGTCCACCTCTGTATTCAACTAGGCAAGAGCTGCCTGGGAGTAGAAATTATAAACATTTAACAGAAAAGATTCCTAGGGCACAGTGCTCCCTCGGGTCTCACCTACCCTTTAATTTTTGATTTGATTTCACTACACTCAGATCTGGCAGCCTATGCAAAGAACTGGATGGTTGGAAGCCTGTTTTGGAAGGTGGAGAGATAGAGGGGTCTGGGTACTTGTTCCACAGGTAAAAGAATGAAGTGATTTAATTCTTGGCTTCTGAGTCAGCCCCATTCAGCATCAGTATGTGTTAAATAGGGACAAACATGCACCATTCAGGGATTGGTTGCATAGTATTTAGTGATAAATCATAAATAAATACCTGGAGATGGCACTTGCTTTAATTAATTTTTTTTAGGATGACATTTTAAATAAACGGGCTATCAGTGTACTTATTATGCTTATTGCATACTCCAGGCTCTTTTTAACCCTAGGGAACATTTAGAAAGACAATATTAAAAATGTTGTTAAGATTTACAATCTATAGTGAGAAACATTAAAAATAAACTCCATATGCCCACATGAACTCAAATAACAGTGTAGTAAAGCATGTCGCAGGTAGTGTGCGTGCCACAGTGTCAATTCCTGTGTGTCATGCCATGTCCCAATGGGTCCCTACCTCAGCCCTTGCTTGTTTTGGGTTATCTAGGCTCCTGACTTTGGGGGCTGCTGTTTCCCTGGGTCTTACTACCTCATTTGGCTGTTTCACAGCCCATCCATGAGTGTGGTGAACAGGGAGATGAATGTTTAATTAGTCATCTGCACCGCTGCTTGGCATCATTGAGTGGTGTAGTAAGGAAGGTTAGCATTACTGACTAAAATTATTTTGGCATTAATTTTTGCTGCTGGTTCTGCTTTTCCTGTTAAATCCTGAGAATGAATGACATTTCCTTTCAGCTCTGTAGACAGCTTCCTCCTCTGAGTGTAGCCTTCTGGAGGCTGGCAGTGAGATAAAAACAACAACAAAAAGAACCCCCGCCCCACAAAACAAGCACAGTCTTCCTTCTTGGCTTTTAGAATAAAAAAGTATTGACATATGAATTATATTCCTATCTGAAAGTGAGAGTTCTGGGCAGCTCCATGCAGTGGTTTGGCTAGAGGTCCTGGTTATCACGGAGAGACTGTCTCAGTGCCTGCTCAAAAGCATATTAATAGGATAATCAATGATGTGTTTCTTCTTTATAGGAGGGTTCCTTTCAGCTTTGAAATCCCGTGTACTTTGCCAAGAGAAATTCACTGCAATCCCAAATTGCTTTAAATCTGTTTCAGTAATTAGTCAGCGGCAGGTATGTTGAAGGAGAAAATAGAGGGAAAGAAGACAGTCATCACCAATTCACACTCTTGTTTCGTTTTCACTAACGAGGAAAGGGAGAAACTTCATCGCTAGGGCTGTACCCACAGGTGGAAGATAGAATCCTAAAGTGGTCATTAAATTCCCATGGGAAAGGAGTGCGCTGTCTTTCAGACCCCGCCCTGGGCTGTAATCACAGCACTGCGCTGAGTGGGCTGCAATGCAGGGGGTTCCTGTCTGTCTTGGTTTCCCTCCCAGCTGTGCTTTCTTGTGGCTCTGTGCCTCCTGGTCCCACTCAAGGAGTTTCTTCCTCTCACTTCACTGGCTGAGCTCTTGCTTACGAAGGGGAGCAGGTTGGGATTTCTCTTCATGCTCTCACTACACTATCCTGGTGCCTCAACCTACCCTGGTGGAGGCATTTATCACATTCCTTACAGTCATCTGGGGAGACTCTGCCTTCCCATGATAAGTTGTGAAACTTCTGAGGGAAAGAACTGGATTTGGTTCCCAATCCCTAGTATAACATTGACTCTAATTAAACTGCTGACATTTGAATTTTTATTTTATTTACTTAGGCTGCGCTGTGCTGTGAATAAGACCCAGGGTCTCACACATGCTAGACAGGTGCTCAATAACTGAGCTCCACCTCTAACTGTAAGGTTTTTTTTAATTATTATTAACCTGCAGGCTTAGAAGACAGCAATTTTGTACAGTTCAATCTAATGCATTGCTGCATAAAGAATTATTAAAGATGACCCACATCTACTCATGTGAGATGTGATTTTCTTTCACTGTAAAACTGTATCTCCAGGAGAACTAAGAACCAGTTTTGTTAGCCTCAGAAATGAGTTGAGGAGAGTTCTTCTTTCACCTGGTTTCTGAAACTGTTTGTGCGAGAGATGTTTATTCTTCCTTTGAATGACTGTAGAATTTATCAAAAATTGATGATTCTATCAAATGAATGTATTTGGAGTTTTAAAATTTATATAAAATGGCTATTTTCAAGAAATTTAAAACTTTCACCTAATTTGTTAAATATATAAGAAGCACTTTGAGAGCTCTTCTTCATTTATTCTTCCAGTATCTGTGAGATTTCCAGTGACAGCCCCAGTTTAATTCCTGATGCTGGTAATTTGGTCTTTTCCTTTTTCACCTTGATTATTATTTCTGGCGATTTTTGTCCATTTGATCAGTCTTTTAAAAAAATGAAAGCACAAATTTATCAGCCTTCTCCATTGCTTGTTTCCTAGTTCACTGATATTTGCTGTAACATTTCTCATTTCTCTGTGCCTATATTTAGCTTTAAGATAGTTTCTCCTTGTCCATCTACTTCAGGTGGAAATACAGATTTGCTTACTGCCTATGTTCCTTTCTACTATGGGTATTTGAAATCTGCACATTGCCCTATGAACGTTGCCTTGGATGCACCTCTTGAATTTTATTCTATTCCATTATTACTCAGTTGTGAATATTTTATAAGTTCCCTGTGATTTCTTTTCTTTTACTTCTTTTCATTTTAAAGAGAAAAGAACAAAAACAAAATAACAAAAACATAAACACAAAAACAATAAAAACAATACGGAATTTTAAAACAAGGTGACAGGAAATTAACAATGCTTGGTGTATTACATATTATTATCTTCAAAGTGATTACTCAGATAAGCAGATCTAGGCATGTAGGATTGATCAAACAATTAAACATTGACTGTTCCTTTCAATAAACCAATAAAACTTAGAAGTATAATTACCTTAGCTATCTTGTGTGTGCATACATACAATATATATATATATATATTTTTTTTCCCTTTCTTTTTTCTTTCTTTTCTCTTTTCCCTCATCCCAACTATTCTTTCTTTTTGAGCAGTTTCTTTCTCTTTCACAATATCTATTGTACCTTTCAGATTTTATTTACCTTTCAGGTTCTTACACTAGGGAGGAAATACAATGTTTATACATGTGAGTCTGATTTGTCTCACTTATGAGTATGATCTCTAGTTGCATCTGTTTACCTATAAAAGCCTCTGTTTATCTTTCTTTATAGCTAATACTCCATTGTATAAAAATATCATATCTTTTTTATCCATTCATCAGTTGATGGGCATTTGGGTTGTTTCCAAGATTTAGCTATGACAAACTTCGCTGCTATAAACATGGGTGAACATATATCACTGTGCTATGATGTTTTCAGTTCTTCTGGAAAAATATGCAGAGAGGAATAGCTCGGTTTAATGGGACATCTAATCCTAATCTACTGAGGTATCTCCAGACTGATTTCCACAGTGATTGTGCCAGTCTGCACTCCCACCATCAGTGGAGAAGGGTTCCTTTTTCCCCACAGTCCCTCCAGCATTTGTTATTGGTTGAATTCTTCATAATGGCCATTCTTTCTGGGGTGAGATGGAATCTCAGTGTTGTTTTAATTTGTATTTCTTGAATGAATAATGATGTTGAACACTTTTTATGTATTTGCCATTTGTATTTCTTTATCCAAGAAATGTGTATTCATCTCAGATGCCCATTTTTGTGTTGAGTCTTTGAATTTTAAGGGCCTAATTTTTAAATTCTTTATATGTTCTAGATAGAAGTCCTTTGTCTGAGGGACAGTTGGCTAAAATTTTTTCCCAATTAGTAGGTTTTCTTTATACTCTGTTGGTGATTTCTTTAGATGTGCAAAAACTTTTCAATAAGATGAGATCCAAGTTATTGATTCTCTGAAGTGTTTCCTGGACAGTTTGGTTTTTGTTTGTGAACTCTGCCTACCCTATGTCTTCAAGATCCCTATCTATTTTCTCTTCCAGTAGATTTAGTGTTTCTGTTTTAATATTTAGATCTTTAATCCATTTTTCCTGTGATCCCTTCTTTGATGTGTGGGCTATTAGAAATGTGTGGCTTCAGTTGTTGTTTTCTATATTTTGCATTCACTTTGCATGTAATTATTATCTTGATTAAAGTCTACTATATTTCTGATTTTTAATTTGCACTGTTTTGTTCTTTTCTGTTTTTCCTTTTCCCAGGCTTTTAAAAAATGGTATTCCAGGTTATTACATAGCTCATGTATTCTGTTAACTTCTTAGCTATTACTGCATTATTATTATTTTGGGTAGCTTTTTTATTACTAATATATTTCTGTACCATTTTTCCATCACATCTGACATTTCCTGATTCTCACGTTCTATTTTCCATTTCATTTGCCTATCTCTGTTTTCTGTGTGATTGTTTTTTTGAAGTTATACTGTTTTCTTTAGTCATATTTTCAAGTAATCACAAGACTTTAACAGTCATTTATATCTAACATTTATTTATTTACCATTTCTACATGTAGGTTTGAATTTCTATCTGACATCACTTTCTTTTCAATTGAAATACCTGTATTTCTCTCTCTCTTTTTTTTTTTTTTTAATTTTTTTCCGGTACCGGGAATGGAACTCATGATCTCGCGCTTGCTAGGCAGGCGCTGTGCCGCTGAGCTAAATCCCCAGCCTGAAATACCTGTATTTCTCATAGTTCAAGTCTGCTGTCAGCATATTTTTTAAGCTTTCACTTTATTTTCCCTCTTGCTTGTGAAACTTATTTTGGCTGTAAAATTTCTAGGTTGACTTTTCCCCTTTCTTTTAGCAGTTCAGGGAAGCTGCTCCACTGTTTTGGTCTGTCTCTTGTTCTGGTGAGATGACACAATAGCTGTTAGTGCTCCAACTTCTGTTCCACAAGTTCTTTTCACTTGATTTTCAGTAGTTTGACTATGTTATTCCTAA
Source organism: Chinchilla lanigera (assembly GCF_000276665.1). Lineage (NCBI taxonomy): Eukaryota > Metazoa > Chordata > Mammalia > Rodentia > Chinchillidae > Chinchilla > Chinchilla lanigera. Next base: position 6,909 of record NW_004956154.1, read on the forward strand.
ATGTGGATCTCTTTATTTTTATCCTCCTTGATGCTTGCTGAACTTTTTAGATCAATAGATTGATGATTCAAAACAATTTTGGATCTAGCGTTAGTCTTCAACATGTGGAAAGGCAGGTTTTCCAGCACCATTTATTAAAGAGACTATCTTCCAGTGAGCATGTTTGACTCCTTTGTTAAAGATAAGGTGGCTGAATGTGTTTGTAGTTGCATTTGCATCTTTTAGTCTGTTCCATTGACCCTCAAGTCTTTTTTTT
>NW_004956155.1:0-7183 GCF_000276665.1 Chinchilla lanigera
AAATCAAGTAATATTAATAAGTAGCCTGAATGGGCTGAGCCAACCTCTTGATGGGTTGTCAGGTCTTGGCTTCCTAAAATGCTTTATTTTTCCTTAAAGATGAGAATGTTATTTAAAAGCGATTACCTAATGTTTGATCCTCAACTATGAAACAGTAGAGGGAATGAATATTTTTACAAGAAACAGATATACATTATTTTTGATGTGTCCATGTCAGTTGAGCTCTGACAATGGGCATAATTGTGAAAATTATGTGTTGTTTTAGAAATAATGCTTAAAATACCAAAATCCAGTTTATTCCTTTGTTTTGCTACTAGTACTACATTTTCACTTGAAAGTGGTAAAAATTCAGGTTGCTATATTAAATAATCATATTTGAATGGTAGCGTGTTAGAATCAGTCCTAAAAAGGCTAAAACGTATCAGAATAAGGGGAGGAAGGAGGCAACGGTAAGAGTTCATGGTTAAAAAAATCTTTAAAATGCTAGATTTAACTACAGCTCACCTGTTTAAGATCAATCTTTCCTTTAGATAATGAGACACAATTCTAGGGGGTTTGTGTTCTCCAACAGGACATTTGTTAATTTATAAACCCAAGTGAATATTTTTGTCTAGAGGCCAAATAGACCAGTGCCAATATCTCTGCATTTTATGCAGAACTGCATCAGTGTAGCAAAGCCGGATGTTTGGTGGGTTTGGTAGCACATAGCAATAATTTATAACATTTTTGTCATTAAAAAACAATAGATATTTGGTGCATATTAAGGAATCACATGTGATAGAACTTTTCCAAACATGTATGTATCAGCCCCAGGAAACTTTAATGCCAGGTCCCTAAATGGCATTCAGCTTTGTTTTCCCCTTTTGCTGGGCATTTCTGTTTGCCACTGGATATCTGCTTGGGAGGTGAGTGAGCCTGGAGGGTTTTCAGAGTCAAAGCCTTTTTCTGGGTGATGAGGGTTATGTTGCGAGTGGCTCAGAGGGCCTTTGGTTCTCTTCAGCATTGGCACAGTGTAGTTGTGCAGCTTCTGTTTTACTTCTCCAAATGATGGAGAACTCAATACCAGCAAAAGGAACTCAAGCCATTTTTGGACAACCCTGGTAGTAAGTTCTCTAAATATTGAGCTATTTTGTTTTTGGATATGTAAATGTAAGTGGATATAAAGACTTTATTATTTTATAAATTTTTTGAAAGTGTAAACTTTTTTTTTTTGGTCTTCTTGAGACAGGGGTCTCACTATTGCAGTTCAGGCTGGTCTTGAACTCACTTTGTAGCCCAGGCTGGTCTTGAACTCGCAACAATCCTCCTACCTCAGCCTCCCGAGTGCTGGGCTTGCAGTATATGCCACCTCGCCTGGCTCTGGAAGTATAAATTGTGGTGATTCATATAGGAAATGCAGTATACTCTCTGAAGTGAGCGCTTTTGGAAGGTAACATTCTTATTACTCCACTGTGCTAAGTTGGGTGATTATTCACATTTAGTTGCTCTGACTTTTGGGTAAGGATTGTAATTCTCCAACCTACTACCACTAAATTTGCCAACGTGATGAAACATGATTAGAGGGGTCATGTATCACATCCGGATAAAATATTTAAAAGCTAGGGTGTGACTCCAAGTTCCTTTCTTTTGGTATAACAACTGATGTTCCAGAAAGAAGCTACTCCAACTACCAGATCCCAAAATGAAGGTGACATGTAGCAGAACCCCAATTTGTACACATAAGCATAATGTATGAATCAGAAATAAATCTTGGCTGGCTTAAGCCCCTGAGGTACTGGTACCATTTCTCATCACAAGTTAGGCTTTTCTGGCTGGTATATGATGGTCCTGTGCATTTTTTTTACCTGTAGTTGGAGAGTTCTCCTTTCTGCTGACTCTTCTTTTTGCACTGTAACCTCTGTGCAAGGGAGGACTGTACTTTTTCCTGGATTGACCAGGTAAGGATTCAAGGGCATTATGGCTTAAAGCAGGCTGGAAATTTACAACCTAATGACCTAATGATATTTTTTTTCCCATGAAAATTCCAATTTAGAATCAATTTATCTCTTTGTAAGTTGGAAAGTGTAGTTATTTTTCTTTTGGCCTTCCAAAATCTTTTCTTCTTTAAGAAGGCTTTTAAGAAGGTAATTGCAGCATATATTGAATCTCATGTCTGTTATTCAATTATGAGATCACCAATAGATTTTTTTTATCTTTCTAAAAAGTTCAAAGAATGAGGTACCATAAAGAAATAAATCTTCACTTTTTACATAGTAGGGAATAAAGTTTGGTGAAAATGGATTAAAGAAAGGGGTGGAGAAATAATCATTATTTAGTGTTTCTGAGTTAACTACCAGAAATAAAGACAAGAATGATTAAAAACAGTGAATTCTGAGGAGTGAAATTGTTTGCATGGAAGTTGGGAAGGATTCTGGTGGTTTTCATTATAAAATCTGTGTTGTCCTAAATTCATTTTGACATTTGAATGTATTGTTCTTCTGGCTTTCTTCAAAAAGCCATCTACAACGAGATGACTTCTTGTTGCTCTAAGTAATCTTGAGATGTAGTTTATAGCTCAGTTCAAACATGGAAGTGAACAAGTAGGACTTTTAAATATAGGAATGTCGGCAGAAAATATGTTGTACTTTATAAGTAAAATCCCGACCTCTCATAGAAGACCACCTGGAGTAAAATGATTACCTGCTGACTGGTAACTCATTGAGGGACATCATTTTCCACACACCTCTTTGGGAATTTCAGTAATAATATAAATAAATCAAAAGGATATCAGTGGCTTCTAATGAACATAAAACCACACTGCCAATGGATATTAACACTCAGGTAAGCACTCTATAGTTATTTAGAAACAGAACCTCACACATTGGCAGCTTTGGGATGTGTCAAATAATCTGTTGTCTTTAAATTGCCTATGGAAATAGTATGTTTAGACGAATAATTTTCCTTCCAGCTGTAGAGAATTGAATTTATTCAGTGTCTTTTAAGGGCTGCAGTGGTCTCAGGATTTATATTTATTTTGCAGTGAACAGATCTTTTTTCATTAAATATTTGGGCAAGAGGGATAAAAAAAAAACTGTGAAAATAAAATCCTACATGAAATTGCATCAAATTGCCTTTCAGTTTGGCTGTATACATTTTATATTGATTTTTTTCTTTTTATAACAATGTATCATTAATGGAAAAAATCATTCAGCTTTCATTTCTAGGCACACAATAATATATATATATATGTTCTTTCAAAGAAATTATGAAATGTATTTATTCATTAACTTTATAGGCTGTTAAAATCAAGAATAAGTAATATCACAGTCACAATATCTTTTGCTTCTAAGATCCTAACACTGTCATAATAATTTCTGTTTGCACCTAGGTGTTATTATTTAGCACATATAACCATTTACAGTGAAGATAATGAAACAAAACTTTTCTATCATCTAAGCCTGGCAGAGTAAATCTTGGAAGTAGGTCCCTATTTTTCTCTGCTACTTAGGATAAAATATAGAGATATAGATAGGCAGTCTGAAATGTATTGCTGGTAACTATCCCTGAGACTACAACCAAAAATTTACTCACACAAAATAGAAAACGCTGTATATTTTATTGTTTTATGACTATTGGAGGGTGAAATAAAATTATTCTAATCTGGAAGAAGATTCGAGATGAGAATGATATTCTATTGAATGTCCTATGTCATATAATTAAGAAAATACTTCTTGGATCATTATTCATTTTTTTGAAGGCTTCTTTCAAAAAGTTTCTCAAATTATAGTATAAAATGTAGAAGAGAAGCAAATGATGGAAAATTTTAAAAAATACAAATAATTTTATTTCAAAAATTGAAGTAAGATTTTATTATCACAAATGAAGATACTTAGCTTTTTACTCTAGGAAAGTTTTCTTTCAATTTTTATTAGATATATTTACATATAAACCTCAAAATTACTGATTTACTGAATTTGACTTTGGTACACAACATTCTATTAGCTCTCACCACTACCATTTTAAGTGAAAAACAACAGTCTTTTCATCTTCAGAAATACTTTTAAACTTGAGAAAATACTCCCCAAAGGATCTGGGAAAGAGCGTGTAGGACCCTTTTGGTAGAGAATGGTTAAGAAGCACAGCTGCACGATGCTAGCTTCAGTTACCTTTTATATTACATTTGTGGTGGTCTTGATATTGTTTTCATTTTATATATCTTGAAAAAATTTCAATGTAGTAAGTGAGTTCCAAGGACTCTTTTGATTCTAAAATTTTAGGTTTTGTTAAGAGGTTAGATAATTGTGTTAGTGAAGGTGATTGTAAAATAAATCATTTTTAATCATCAGTCTAATCTACAGAAATGAGTTTTACTTACCTCTTCTCAGGTCCTCACCTCACAAAGGGCAAGTCTGGCTACTATCCTTTATTAGTAGCACACTTCAGCATTTAGTAAAGCTCACTGGACTGGTGATCAATGCTGTTGCTTAATTAGTATCCTTTCAGACCCCTGGAGAGCATTGGTAACCTGTGGGATCACTGTGTTACATAGTTCCTCTAGTACTAGGAAAGGTCATGAGGAAGAAAGAAGATATGCTCTCCCTTCTGTGTTTTTGAGGATGTGGAAATTGAGGTAGGTTCTGCTAGATTTGCAGGCTGAAACATATTGACCTGTGCAGTTATACCTGGATGACTAGGGCTGGATCATAAGCTTTCAAATTTAGGTTCAGTTGAGTGAATGTATTGACAGACAGTAACACTGTGCTACTAAGAAAAGGATTCAGAAGAGACAGCATGAAATTAAATACTGCAAGTGAGATTTTTCTTGTGCTCTTGCATCTTCCTGCACCTTTGATAATCACTCCATTCTTCCTAGCTCTAGAGCAAAGATCCATCTCCTCTTTTCCCTCTGTTCTTAATTTGCAATTCCGCTCACTCATCTCATCCCTCAGAAATAACAGAGTATGTGTACCATTTAAGGTAAAGCATACAGATTCAGCATGCTTTTGTTTTTTTTGGCCTTTATTTTATTCAAGTAATTGGGGATGGATGCAAACCACACAGTAATTTTCCTTATGGAAATGCATATAATGGCCATAAAGAAGGGAAGAGTCATAAGAGGAAATAGAAATTATGAATCAATAAAGCAGAAGGTGACTTCTAGCAAGAGCAGATCAGAAATTAGATTTTCCCTGATGCAGAGAACAGCATTAAAATGTGCAGTGGCATTGACATCTGTCAGAGGGCGATGATTGCATCTAAACTTGGGCGCGGCTCGAGCTCAGAGGCTGTAAGGTTAGGAAAATCAATATAGACGACAGGTAGCTTGAGTGTGAAGGAACTTGAATGGTTAAGCTCTGAGAAGATTGAGTTGTGAGAGATGACAGGGACACGTAAGGCAGTAGAAATAGGATGCAGAGATTCATTGTGAACGAGTGGGAGTGAAAGTATCATGTGATAATAGTTTAATATGTAGGGCAATACTATGGAGTACAATGCACAAACCATAAGTAGTTAAGCTACTTATGGACTTAGCTATGTTTACAAAACAGTACATTTAAAAAGATAACTGTGCAGGACCAAAAGTAAGTGTTGTGCGTCTGCCTCTGTATCTTCCTACTCATTGATTTATTCTAAGGAAGCATCAGAGTAAATGTTAACGTAAGTGAGTTTAATGTAAAACAAAATGCCCTGGCAATGAGTTAAAATTAAGGCTATACCAAGATGACTTAGTGAAAGCAGGGTGAAGTCAGAGGCTCTATACTACCTGGTTTCAAGACTTATTATGAAGTTGCAGTAGGTAAATACTGTTGTGTTGGTGTGTGGACTGACATAGATCAGAAATGGAATTTAGAAGCCAGCAATATAGTCATACATATTTGTCATTTGATTTTCACCTAAGGTGACAAGGAAATTAAATTGGGACAGGATAGTTTTATCAAAATTGCATTAAAACAGTAGGGTATCTGAATGAGAAAAATGAACATAAACTCTTGTCTCATATAACACACATATAATAAACCCAAATAAATCACAGACAAAAGTGTATAAGCAAAAACTAAGAACATGCTAGAAGGAAACACAGAAGAGAATCTTGTTTACCTATGACAGGCAAATATTTTTTTAGTTAGTATAAAGCATAAACTCTAGAAGAAAAAAGATAAATAGGACATCATGTAAATTAAAACCATTGTCCTTCTAATGGTATTATCAAAAATGAAAAACATGCAAGCCAAAGCTGTCCTGAAGATATAGTTGTCAAAAAGTTTGTATCCAGAATACATGAGGAAAACTTACAGTTCAATCATGTGGGGTAATTTAAATAACCAAGGTAAAAAATGAGAACGAGATTCGAACAGATACTTTATAAAAAGAGATGCACAATGAGTCAGTCAGTACATAAAAAGATGTTCAAAATCATTAGTTATCAAGAAAATGATAGTTAAAACTACAGTGAAATATTATACACCAGTAGATATCTGCAATTAAAATAACTGAGGATACTAAAAATTTGGTAAGAGCATGAAACCACTAGGACTTTCCTACATTGCTTGCAATTTTTTTACTAGTGCATGTCTGCAGTACGTGTTTACAGCCTTGTGTGGAGTTGGTATATGTACATAATGCATCTTAATTGCTTCTGTCAAATCTTTTCCTTCCCCTGCCTCCTCTGTCCCTCCATCTCTCAGTTGCCTTCCCTACTTCCTTTATCTTTCTCCTATTGTTTTTCTCTTTATTTATAATTTGAGTTTCTCATGTAAGAGAGACTATGTGATACTTAAGCTTGTGTGTCTGATTTATTCCACTTACCATTATGGTCTGAAGGTGCATCCATTTTCCTATAAATGACTCACTTGTCATTCTTTATGGTAGAGTGAATTCCCATTGTGTGTAAACACATTTTCCTTATCCATTCATCTGTCAATGGACACACAGCCTCCTTCCAAGACTTAGCTATTATGAACTGTGCTGCTGTAAATGTGCATATGCATCCCTATAATATGATGTCTTTATCTCTTTGGAAAGATACCTAGAAGGAGAAGAGCTGGGTCTATGCTGTTTTTTTGAAATTTGAAATAGTAAATAATTTTAAAAATAGTTTAAAAGTTTCTTATATACTTACCATATGACCCAACAATCCCACTTATAAGTATTTATGCAAGAGAAATAAAAACATGTATTTTCACAAGTACTTATATATAAGTAT
>NW_004956156.1:0-1165 GCF_000276665.1 Chinchilla lanigera
ATCACATGAAAAATATTACAAAGAATCAACAACTGGGATCTCATCTTATTAAAAAGCTTTTGCACAGCAAAAGAAAACACCAAGAGAGTGAAGACACAACCCAGAGAGTAAGAAAAATTTTTGTCAGTTGTTTTTCACACAAGGGACTAATATCTAGAACATGTAAAGTACCGAAAAAAATCAAACCCCTCAGATTTAAAAACAGAATCCAAATCTGGGCATCTGAGATGAATATACACTTCCTGGATGAAGTTCAAATGGGAAATAAATATATGAAAAAAATGTTCAACATCTCTGGTCATTTGGAAATTGCAAAATAAAACAAGTTCTGAGTTTCCATCTTACTCCAGAAACAATGGCTGTTTTCACGAAATCAACCAATAACAAATGCTGATGGGGCTGTGGGGAAGAAAAATTCTTCTCCACTGCTGGTGGGAGTATAGACTGATGCAACCACTGTGTAAACCAGTGTAGAGGTTCCTTTAAAAACTTGGACCAGATGTCCCATTTGACTCAATTATTCCTGTTCCTGATATCTTCCCAAAAGAATTAAAAGCACCATAGCATAGCAATATATTCATACCCACGTTTATAACAGCATTGTATGTGATAAATAAATCTTAGAAACACCCTAAATTCCCATTTATGGATTAATAGATTAAAAAGATATGGTTTTTAAATACAATGGAGTACTACTCAGCCACAAAGAAGGATAAACTTGAGATATTTCTAGATAAATGAATGTACCTTGAGACCATACTCTTAAGTGAAATAAATAGGACACACACGTATAGATATCACATTATCTCTCTGGTGTAAGAAACCAAAAGTGTAAATAAGGGTTAAAATGTATAATAGACATTGTGAAATAAGATGAAAGATTTCAAGTGTGAAGGGGAACTAGGGAGGGGAAAGGGATGGAAGGGAAAAGAAGAAAATGAGAAAAGAAGGATAAAATGGAAATGAAATTTTTGTACATAAGGAAGATGTGTTAAACAGAAGGGAGAGGAATGGGAAAAAAGAGGAATCAAGATATATCATGTACAACACAACTCTGCTTTCTTAGATCACTTACAAGAGGCATTGATGAAGCATACTTCCCTGGATCCCAGTTCAGTAGAGGGACAAATTATTCTTAAAGATAAGTTCATTACTCAGTCAGCCC
>NW_004956156.1:3090-5061 GCF_000276665.1 Chinchilla lanigera
CCTCTCCTCTCCTTTCCTCTCCTCTCCAGTCCTGTCCTGTCCTGTCCTGTCCCATCCTCCCCTGAAGAGAAGGAAAGAGAAGGAAAGAAGGAAAGTGAAGAGAAGGAAAGAGAAGAGAAGGAAACTTTCCTTCCAGCACCCAGGGTACCCGAGCTAACTGAAAGATGCAGAAAATCCTCACCTCTGTCTCACAAAGGCGAGCTCCTCCACCAAATGCAGCTCTCCCCTGAACAACTTGTCGGCTCACCTCATGGGAATCTACGTTCATCTTTGTGTTGTCCAGTTTTATTCTGAATGATACCGGATAGCCTGGAAATCTGACCACACCTGATGTAGTTCTTCTCTCGTCTTCCGCTCTCATCAGATGGTGCCTGGTCAGATTTATTTCCCTTGGCTAGAACCTGGTGAGGGAGGCTTTCCTGGATTCACTGCTCACTTCTAAGCCGTGTCCTAGGAGTGCACGTCCACGGACTCCATCCTGCTCTGTGGCCCAAACTCCGTCCCCGCATGCAGAGTTCAGAGCCAAGTCCCCGCCCTCACCTCAGTGCAAAGCGCTGTGGCAGTGGATGCTGTCGATGGTTAAGCCCTGAACAGACAAACATATCTTTCTAACCACTTTCAAAAATTGCCATAAGTAATGTTCCTTCCTTAGATTTTATGAGATTCAGAAAAATGTTCACTCAGTCAACCACTGAAAGATTCTGCATACCTCATACTAGTTAAAAAAAAATCAGCAGCAACCATCAGAATCAAGTTTTGTACATGAAAGACATAAAAATCACACAAATGCATTTGGGGAAATTATGGAAAGAAAAAAAAACATGCTGTTCATGGTGACACCTGCCTGTAATTCCACCTGTTGGGAGGCTGATGGAGGACAGTCCTTGGAGCACAGGATTCTGCTGCTAGCCTAGGCTAAAGAAAAAAACCTGCCTCAAGAAAAAGAACAAAGGAAAAGTATTCAAAAAAGAAAATTATAAGTAACTCTCTGAACATGGTAAGGAGCACGGAATAGGCAGCGCACCTTGCAGAGGAGGGGAGAGGTGCTGATTCCTCACCCAGAGCCAACCCTGTGACTAAGGAATGTGATCAAAGACATTCCTGCTGTGGCAGCCTCTTCTCACAGGAGCGCAAGGGTTCCTCCAGAGTACGACACGTTCCAAATCCACGTACTGGCTACAGCACGGGAGCCGACGAGGTCTGAAAACAGAATGTGCACGCGTCCAAGCAAAGCGGAGTCAAGGTGGAGGTAGCGGTCTCACAGGTTGCTGCTCCCTTACCCCTGGCCGCCATGCAGTTCTGGATGCCATGGAGCCCTCTGGCATGAAATAATGATATAAGATCTGTTAAATGAATAACCAAGTAGTTATAGCAAAAGCTGGGTCCACACATGTGCTGTAGAGGTTACAGTGGCCACACCATAAGGATGAAGGTCCCCACGCATAATGAAAGAAACACTGCCAGATCCTAGAATTCATGCAACATATTTTACTTGAGACAAAGGGCTTAAACTGTGCCTCGTGTAAGCATCACTTAATGCAGTAGGAGCAGTGGCATCGTAGGTGAGAAAGCGGGCGTGGACAGTGGTAGAAGGTAAACCGTGGTGTCTCCCACAGGTTCAAGCCTGAATAGGAAGTTAAAAAGCAAACAACAGGATAATTCCTTTCCTCTTTAAAGCAGTAAAAAAAGATAACAGGAAGAGACAAGATAAATGAGGACGCGTTCTGTGCATGTGTGAGCGAGGAGAGGGTGCAGAACCGAACACTGGTCTGTGCAGCCGCAGATGCCCTGTGCGTTACCCACCCTGATAACAAGCGGAAGAGAAATACACACAGCACACTCACTTCAGGAGATAGAAGTCCTTGCTCGGCTTCAGGTCAATGACATTGGTAAAGTAGACATAGTTAAAAAGGGAGAAAAATCCCCCAATCACCACATCCCCGTCCTTGTGCACGCTGGTGCTTCTTCTGA
>NW_004956156.1:6256-7354 GCF_000276665.1 Chinchilla lanigera
AGCTCCATGCCTACACCTGGATGCTAATCTCTTTGACCAAGAGGAAGCTGATTTCCACATTCCAAAACTTACCTGGAAGGCAGGCAGGGCACAGGACAGATAGTATGTCAATTTGCAGTTCGTGGTCCCCAACCAACTGTGGTCACGCAGGCAAAGTTTTAGCACCCTGGAGCTGAGGGGGGTTTTCAGGACAGAGAAATGTCTGAATAAAATCCTAACGGTTCATACATGCTATTTTGCATACGTCAACTTCTGAATACGAATCAGCACAAATAGTGAACTCCAATGTATACTTAAATGAACTTAAAAATATTGATCAGTCAATACTGTTTTACTAACGATGAAATGTAAATAATAGGTGAATTCATGTTAGCGGGACAGAAGAATACAAAATTAACTACTTTCTCCTTGATTATTATAGAATTCAAATTTTAAAAATTGAGGTCTATAAATTTTAAGAGAAATATATCCCCTAAATGATGCTGGCACCATGATGCCATGGAGCATTTGTTTTGTTTTGTTTTGTTTTGTTTTGTTTTGTTTTGTTTTTTTGGTTTTGGTTTTTTCTCCGGTACCGGGAACCGAACTCACGACCTTGCGCTTGCCAGGCAGGCGCTTTTTGCCGCTGAGCTAAATCCCCAGCCCCCCATGGAGCATTTGAAAACCAGCCTGTGAAAATAAAGTTTTACTACAAGTGCAAAACACACAATTTGATTCAAAGTTTTCCATGAAAAAGTAAATGTATAAGATCTCAATAATTTTATATTACATATGTCAATATGTTGAATATACTGAATTCATTGCTTAAATATAATATATAATTACAATTTTAAAATGAAGGGTTGTGTGCGTATTATCTTTCACATTGCAAGATGCAACTCCTACACACACGCACACACACAGATACAGAAATCCACACACGTGACAGTAAGACTGTGACCTCCACATTAATTTCTGACCTTCCATGCTCAAGCCGTTTTCTCTAATTTGTGCCAGACTAGTGTTATTAATTGAACTGCATCTCCTCTAAATGTATTTTGAAGTCTGAAACTGGGTACTTGATGTGACCTTACTTAAAAATAGTGTTTGCGTGGGCAG
>NW_004956157.1:0-7194 GCF_000276665.1 Chinchilla lanigera
GGAGGGGGCGGGGCGAGGCAGGAGGGGGCGGGGCGAGGCAGGAGGGGGCGGGGCAAGCACAGACTCCTGACTGGCGACTCAGAGCCTCAGACAGTGTCCTCCCAGGGACACCTGGGGCCCAGCTCTTGCCTGGAGACCGTGCACTGCCCAAGCGACACCAGCTTGATGGTGCAGAGAAAATGCTCAGCAAAAAAAGGCTGCAGCTGCCTGTGCCGCAGTGCTCCCCCAACATCTGCTGCAGAGCTTTGTGGGAAGATGAATCCCTCTGCCTACCCTGTGGGGAGGTGGCCAGGCCCCTGGACACCAAAGCCATTCCAGTCCCTCCTCCCTAGCCCCCAGCCCCTACCCTCTGACCCCAGTCACTTCTATACTCCTCACCATATCATACGTCCTAAAGCCCCACTCCCCTGCTCAAGAACATTCAGTAGCTCCCCATTTACCCAATATGAAATTCCAAACTGCTCTTGGTACTCTATGCCCTGGATAACTGGGTGCCAACCAGATGATATAAAATGATTGTCGTGGTGGCTGGTATTTCCCAGACACTCAGGATGTGTGAGGATCATAGCACAATCGATCTGAATTAAATTTTCACAATAACCCTGATAAGTATGATTATACTCCCATTTTACAGTCCAGAAAACTAAGGACCAGAAAGGCAAAGTAACTTGCCTTAGTACATAACAGCAGGGAAGGGAATGGAAGTTTAGGCAGCTGCCGGATTCTGAAATCTTCCAACCAGCCAGGAGCTCAGGGGTCACCTGGCATCACTGATTTGTTACAGATGGGGAAACTGAGGCTCAGGGAGGACAACAGACTCCCTCTCCCTCTCCTTTAGTTCCCTTGTCTTGGTCTCGGCACACTGACTGTGACCTCTGAACCCACCCAGCCCCATCACCCGCTGCCTGGGACTCACGAGGTGATGAGCTTCTTTTCCAGTGGCCCGGCTGCGTCGTACATGGCCAGGCGGTCGCGGCACTCAGCCAGGGTCCACTCCAGCCGTACCTTGAGCATGAGCTCCTGGGGGCCCTGCAGGTGCCACAGGCAGCTGGAGGCCAGGTAGTCGGGGCCCTTCAGCCGCAGGGCCTGGCCCTGGCCTACGTAGCTGTAGCGGTAACAGCCTGGAGGGGAGAGGGACAAAGCTCCTGACCCTGAAGGCCAAAGGGGGAGCTGGGGGCTGATGTCCCGGATGGGCCGGACCAGATGCACCACGCCCACCTCCCAGCCTTCCTGTTGCTTCTTTTGCAGCTCCTCATCCAAGCATTTGTTCACTGGTCAAATCACTCAGTCACTCATCAAACACACCAAGCTTGCAGGCCAGCTGAGTGCCAAGGCAGGGGGCTGGGGGCTGCCTGGGAAGGCCAAGGACAGCAGGGCAGGTACAGAGATGGGCGATCAAGGCTCAGGAGGTGAGGACTCCAAGCCAGCCCAGGGTAGGGGAACAGGGTGTATGGGGATCACAGCTCCATCACAGAGGCTGAGCAGGAGGGCTCTGAGGAGACTGGGTCCAGCAGACGCACTGCAAGGGAGAGCAGGAGCCAGGGCCGATCACCCCACGGTGAGCATCGCCGCTCCCGAGACTGTGGGAGCCACGGAGGGCTAAGCAGGGCTGGGAGACAGTTTGGCTTGAATCCCAGATGCCCTCAGAGGTAGGGATCAACTCCAAGCATGGGAAACGAGTGAGAGGCTGCACAGTGAGGGAGCTCGGCCTCTTTTGGTGGGGAGAAAGAAAGATTGGCTTTCCCAGGGCTCAGGAGGCAGCACTCAGAGGGATGAGGTTGGAGCCAGGGATGTGAAACAGGGCAAGGGAACAGTTTGTGCTTATAAAGTGTTCGACGCATTCAGGATCTGTGCTCAGTACCTTGTCCTCCCTTACTGCTCTCAGCGGCTCCACGGATACCCTCCCTCCCTTTCTCTCCTTCCTCCTTCCTTCCTTCCTTCCCTCCTTCCTTCCTTCCTCAGTACAGGAGACTGAACCCAGAGTCCCATGCATGCTAGACAAATGCTCTATCACTGAGCTACATCTCCAGGTCTTAGGTCTTGCTAAGCTGCTCAGGCTGGCCTTGAATTTATAATCCTCCTGCCTCAGCCTCTTGAGTGGCCAGTATTACAGCCACGCTGCAATACTCAGGAACCACACCATGCATATTTTCTATAGCTGTATCCATTTGACAGACAGGCCCAGGCAGATCTGGACCTTGGCTGTCTCACCTGTAGACTGAGGGTGATCTGCCCACCCTTGTGGGCACGTCACAAAACTTAGCAGGATGTTTGTTCCCCGGCACAAGTAAGTGCTCAGTAAAGAGAATGGCAGTTCTTCTTTAGGTGGGAGTCGAGGCGAAGAAGCACCTCCTCTCTTGCCCTTGATCCTTGAGCTTTGTTGGCTCCCAGGACTTTGCCTGAGCACCTGCTCGGTGTCTGGGCCTGGCTCAGGAACCAGCAGTGATGCGGCAGATGTTCACTGCGCAGAGCACCGGCCTCTTGTGACACTCACCCACCGTAAGCCTGTGAATTGGGAGCTTTGGTGCCCCGTTGGGTGACTCCGGATGATTGTCACGTCCACCCCACTCCTCAGCTGTGTGACTCCAGCCCAGTGGCTCAGCCGGTCAGTTCCGGCAAATGGACTCAGTCATAAGCCCTGTCCTCCCTCCCGCGTGCTTTTCTGTCCTTGACTCCTGGCCAGCCTGGTCGCAGGGGAAGCACCTGGGCTTGCCTCGGTGGGTGCTCGCCTGGGGAAGGGGCAGGGTGTCTACTGTCTGCCTCCGATGCCGTTGTGGGCAGCTGGGGAACAGCGCTCCTCTGCTCCTAAGGGATTTTTTGTTGTTGTTGTTGTTGCTGGCATGGTACTAAGAATTAAACCCAGGACCTTCACATTAAGCTACACCCCCAATCCTTTTTTAATTATTTTAAGACAGTGTCTTGCTAAATCTCTAAGTTATTAAATTGCCCATGCTGGGCTCCATCTTGCCATCTTCCTGCCTCAGCCTCCAGCATGCTGAGATTATGGGTGTGGCAGGCTGAGACCTGTGGTTAATCAGAAGCACCTATGGAGAGCCTGCTAGTCCCCCTCACTCCCATCCCACCCCCCACTTCCTCCCTGGGAAGAAGTCAGTGAACGTGCCTTGTGCGTTTGCCTGTCCTGATGGCCCTGCGCCTGAAGGTCCTGGACCCCAGGCCAAGCAACTCCTTCCTTCCTTCCACCCTGGGCCCCAGCACTCTGAGCTGTATCTCCCGGGTGCTTTAGACCTCCCCTGGAGCCCCCCTCCATTCCTGGGCAGGTCCACCGGCTTCTCTTCCCTGGCTGGCACTCGGTGCTCTGAGAATCTGTTTACGTGTCTGCCTCCCTCCTGGGGCTCAGGGCGGGTGTGGCATGGAGGAAGCACCCACAAAGTTGGTTGGAAGGGTTTGAATGGTGCCCCACCCCTTGGGCTCTGGATGCCCATAGAATCACTCAAGGAGAAGCACAGAGCAGCTGCTAGAAATGTGGGGACCAGGCTGGGGAACGCCCCATGGGGGCACTTGCCTGCATGCTGGAGGGCCGGGAAAGGAAGGGAGACAGAGAAGGGAAGGGAAGGGAAGGGAAGGGAAGGGAAGGGAAGGGAAGGGAAGACGGGCAGCACAGACAGCATGACATGCGATGCAGGAGGGCCATGTGCCTGTGCCTGGTGCACTCGCTCCCAGGCACGCAGCCCAGTAGCCTGGCCGGGATCACAGAACAGCGGTCTTGTTATAGACAGGCAAGTCAGGCAGAAGGCAGCAGGCAGGTAGAGAGGCACCAGCCCCAGGTAGAGTCAGGATGACCAGGAGCCTGAGGTCGGGTTAACAAGAACCAGGTGGACCATGAAGTCCAGGGCTGTGACAGGCGGGGTGACCAGCAAGGTGATCGATGGCCACTGTGACAGCTGCTGCTTCTGCCTACCTGGGAAACATTTGTCCATCTCACTTCTTTCTTGGGTAGGATGGAGGCCAAAGGCTCCTGCAGACACAGCTTGCTACTGCCTGCCTCCTCTTAGGCCCATTTCTAGCTTCAGCAAGCAGGACTTCACCTATAGTTGGCCTTAGTGTGACTAGGAGTGGCCTGAGCCCTGGTCATTTTTGGTATGAAAACTGTTAGACAAAGAGTCCCATGACCACCCACTTTACGATCCTATCCTGACTGCTTAGGGCTATTTCTCTCTCCCTAATAAACATTCCTGCTGCCCACCCCCTTCACTGTTTGACTTTGGGAGACACCGACCCAGATTGTGCCGTTACGGTGTGTGCCCCTGTGATGGTTTGTGTCTAGATGTCCCTCACAACATTGTGAGGTCATGGGTGGAGCTTTTACAGAGGTGGTTGGACCTAGTGTGTGTGACGCTGGAATTCATTCATGGTACAATGCTAGGGTCAAGGACACTGGGATTAAGGGTGTGAGTGTTACCCACCCTAAGTAGTTTACCCATTTTAAGTAGTCTACCCACCCTAAGATAAGATAAAAGTGGCAGAAAGACACTGTTAATGTTCCTTACTTGCTGGCTTTGCTGCCTTCTGCCCCACATGGACTGTTTCTCCTCTACAATGCCTGTCAAGCCACCCTGCCTTGGAGCCAGCCAATTATGGACTGAAACCTCTACAAACTGTGAGCTGAATAAACCTTTTCCCCTTTAACTTTGGGTGTTGAGTATTTTGTCTCAGTAACCAACACAGCACCCACTGTGCCCCTCTCTCCAGCAGGGCAGCCCAGGTGACCATGCCCACAGTGGGGCTTTGCCACCTATTATATTAAAGCAGACAAAACCAACTCACAACTTGGGTCTCCACTGCAAAAGGCCAACCTCAGGAAGCTGTAGTTCTTCCCTACATGCCCAGGGAGGCACTGGCTTGTGGCATTGTTGGTAGCGTTTCTCAGGGGGCAGGGGCCCCCCAAAGGCTCATCCCCACTTCACTCCTGGGGCTGCGCATTGAAATGTAGACTCCCGAGCTCAGGCAAGACCCCTGGACTCCCAGGAGAGAGGCAGGTTCTGCACTGTGACTTTCTTTCCAGGGGTTCCTGGGAGCCCAAGAATTTGAGAACCCCTGGAATAAACCAGACAGTAGGAAACCTTTCTCCTGTGTGAGAAAATTAAATTTTCCAAAAGTGGAAATAAAGCAAAAAAGACAACAGGAATGAGAACCACTCAGAGACTGTGCTAGAGTAAGGGCCTTTGTTGTGGGGACTTTGTCTCTCTGGGGCACAAAGAGGGACTTTCTGGAGCTAGGACCCCAGAACCCAGCACCCTGAATAAGCCAGACACCAAGAAAAGTCACAAATATATGTGACGATGCCACTCTTCCAGTTAAATTTGTTTGGGGGGAAGTAGTTATTTTTTATTAAAACATTCTGTTTATATGAATGGGCATATTTTCTAAATATTTATTTAAAATAAATTAATAAATGGTTTTTTGTTTTATGAGACAGGGTCTTGCTTTGTAGTTCAAGCTGGTCTTGAACTCATTATGTAGCCCAGGATGGCCTCAAATTTGCGGCAGTCTTCCTGCCTCAGCCTCCCTACTACTAAGATTATAGGTATGTGCTACATTATCCACCGCCTATTTTTGTTTTGTTTTGTCTTTTCTTTTGGTGATACTAAGGACTGAACCAGGGGCTTTCACACTGAGTTATATCTAGCCCTTCTTTTATTTTTTATTTTGAGACAGGGTTTTGCAAAGTTGCGAAGTTGCTCAGGCTGGGCTTGAATTTGTGATTCTCATGTCTCAGCCTCCCAGAATACTGGGATTACAGGCATGGGCCACCACACCAGACTAAAATTGGTTCTTAAATATCTGTTTTAGCTCCTATGGTAAATATTTATACCTGCAACCTATATAAACAAAAGCTCTTTGAGGTCCTCAGTATTATTTCTAAGAGCATCACAGAGTCCCTAGACCAAAATCTCACAGGCGTTACCCTAGTCAGTGGTCAGCAAACCTGTGTGAAGGGCCAGAGAGTAAGCATCTGAGGCTTTGAAAGCTGAAGCAAAATTGAGACTACTGCCTAGGCACTGTGAGAGCAAGAGAGAAAATGGAAACAAAGCTTTGGTAAACAAGGAGAGCAAGAAGGGTTGAAGGGAGGGGAGGGGATCAGGGAAAAAAAGAAGAACCAAGATACATCATGTACAGGTACAAATTGCCTACGATGCATGTGATCATTATGGATGATCAAAAGTAAAAAGAAAATTTAAAAAGAGAAAAATAAAAGAAAACTTTTTGAAAAGAACAACAGAGAAAATGAATTTGCATGTTCATGTGTCTCCACCATTCATCAGTATGAAATTCATAGTTAGCTGATGGGCCACGTAAAAGCAATCAGGGCAGATCCGATTGGCCCACAGGCCGTGGTTTACAACCCTGTGCCCGAGCAGGATCTACTGACACCCCACCCCCCGCAAGGTCTCCAGAGGAGCGGCCATCCTGACTCACTGTGACTGCTGGGGACCCAGCCCCAGCTCTGAAGGGTTAGATGTTAACCTGTACAAGACTGGTAAGCTGCAAATTATTTGGGGTCACTGAAAAAGATCACCCAAAAGTATAATTGCATTGCCTCGTAAGATGCTAGCCAGCTTGGCACCTAAGTTGGCAATCTTATTCCAGGGCTAGAGGGTACAGCAGATCAGGCAGTGCACTGCACAACTCTAGAAGTTGCCAGTCCACAGGCAACAGTGAGGACAGCGCCCTGGCCTTGTGTGACAGGGAGGCCCAGCGGGTAGCTTGCTGCCCAGGACCCAGCAGGAAGACAGTATGGCCTCTTGGAGAAAAGCAAGGTGACCGTAGGTAACACTGTGGTACCAGCAGGGTGGAGGGTATGATTAACCTAGCTGAGAAGGAAGGAAAGAGAGGAGGAGCATCCCAGATCTGCTACCACCGCTAAAGGACTGGGGATGAGAACCCAGGGCCTTTGCACTGAGCTACATTCTCAATCTTTTTTTTTTTTTTTTTTTTGAAATAGGGTCTCACTAAGTTGTCCAACCTGGGCTCAAACTTGAGATCCTCTTGCCTCAGCCTCCCAGAGTGCTGGGTTTATAGGTGTGCGTCACCATGCCCAACTGAATAAAGGATAAATAAAGGTCTTATATCCAAAGTGACTAGGGGCTGGGGATTTAGCTCAGTGGCAAAAGCGCCTGCCTGGCAAGCACAAGGTCGTGAGTTCGGTTCCCGGTATCGGAGAAAAACCAAAAA
>NW_004956158.1:0-7161 GCF_000276665.1 Chinchilla lanigera
AGCTGCGGCCGCCGCGGCGGGCGAGGAGTTTGCAAAGTGCCGGCTGCGACGCGAGGGGGAGCGGGAGCGCGGGAGGAGGAGGAGGGAAAGGAAAAGGAGGAGGAGGGCGCCGCCTGCCGGGACCCGCCCCGCGCCCCTCTGCTTGGGAGTATTCCAGGCGTCCGGCGTCCCGCAACTCCTGCGCCCCTCACGCCCTGCTCCCTACTCCAGGGGCCCCTTGGCCCTGCGCCGCGGTCAGGCTTGCTCTCAGGTCCTTTCCTATCCCAGCTCCCCTGATCTATAAATCTAACCCCCCAAAATTCGACAAAATCTATCTTCGTACTATCAGCCAAGACTTTAGGTAAAGTGTGGTAGAAAAATAAGTACTAAACTCATGAGAACTTAGACTTTTTTATGTCTATTAAAACACAGACTTTGCTTTCTAGGCTCACACACAACTTTCTCAGACTGTCCCTTCCTCCTTGCAACCAGAAGGTGGCCCTGAACCCGCCGAGACATCTAGGCTGTTGAGCTACCAAAGACCCGTCCCTGTACACTCAGCTCACACCCCAGGGCTCAAGGAACGGACCCCACTGTAGGGTGAACCCCTAAAGCCTAAGCATTGCGATCCACAGGAATTTATTCTGCCTTTTTGAGCCTGTTTCCTCAACCATAATTTCTTGGTTGCTTTAATCTTTACAATTTTTATATTCCAGATGTCTTTGGGTTGCAATTATTTATGTTCTCTTCTTGACTTCTGATAGCTTATCCATTGGTTTTTTTTTTCTAGCAAATGTATTGGAAAGCTATAAATTTGCCTCTGGGTAAAGCTTTAGCTGCATCCCACACCTTTATAAAGTTGTTATTTACATTCTGAGGGCTGGCACTGCATTGTTTGCCTTGGAATTTGGCACTCCAGAACTGCTTTTGTGGATGTCCCTTGACTTGAGCAGAGAGAGCCTGCTTGGAGGACCTTACTTGGTGTCCCTCTCTCTGCCCAGGGCCCAAGAGTGCCCCTGATCAGCATGTGCACTGGGTGTGCCTCACCGTGGCTGGCGTCATAAGACACAACTGGACTCTACAGAAAAACAGGACTGGTGACCAAGGGGTCTGCAAAACAAAAGATTAGATTCAGCAGGGCCAAACTGGTTTGGGCTAGTTTGGGTGCCATCTTGGCCATTGTTCGTCCTTCAGCTTCATTCCCATCTCATTGTACTGCATTTCCATAGTAAGCTTCCTTCCACTGGCACCATGACAGTTTACAGTTTCTATGGCAACTATGAAACAATATGGTCAGATATTGGGGGGAGGGGTTTGGTGACAAAGTGGGATGTGTCTGGAAGAATCATAAATATTCTGCTCATTTACCTGTCTGCTAGCTCCCCCATCCTCCCTGTAGGCTAGATAATCTTACCTTCCTTGCTAGCTAGGGTAGGAGGGGACAGTTTGAGAGCTTAGACTCCTGCCCCCTCCCTTCACTGGCTACTGAATAGATACACCTCACTGTGCTTATTCTTCAGTGTCCTGATTGGCTTAGCTGCAGGGAAAGAGAGCCCAAGTTTTGGGGAAGCTCTCAGTAACATTCAGTCCTCCTTGGGTGTCCCCTGGGAAAGCCAGAGAAACAGAGAGAAGGATGGGGGGCCTATTCACTGGGATCCTCAGTATCACTAAAGATTTTTACATCAGGATGATGTTATAAACACACCCTGCTAGATAAAAATTTACAACTGGAAACTGGTCCCTTGTTGCTAGGGAGTTCACACACTGGAAATTAGTGTTGTCTGTATAGATCCTGTAGCTACCTCATGAAAACACCGTGATTTTGTATCCCATTCGTATGTGTAAAAAGTGAGTACCATTTGGCTTTAAACGGTTAGCACAGACCAACAGTTTTGCAGCCATTTCCTCATTTTATAATCCACCGGTTGCTTCCCAAAAGGATACGTGTGGCCCAGGCTGCTCTCCACCTGCAAGCCCTGGCTCTAGCCTCAGGCATGGTCTCTGCCAGGGTTTGAGGATGAAGCAAATTCAACTGAAATCCTGGCGCACATATAGGAGATCACAGTGGAAGGAGTTGATGGGTAGAGGGGGGCGTTGGTCCCTGCCCATGTCCAGGGCCCACTTGGTGCCCTTTCCATGCCCCTGACAGCCGATTGGCACTGACCTGCATCTCCTTCTCCACACTCCCTCCTTCCTCTCTGACACTCACCACCTTGCCCTGCAGCAGACAGAGCACGCAGGTGGTACCAAGCCGGTGTGGCACTGACACCTGGGGTGGGAGGATCTGCAGCCCTGCCTCTCAGGAGCTTCCTAGCATGGCCAGCACGGAGATGGCAACCACAGACAAGGTGCCAAGGTGCCATGGGGGGGCTCCGGGAACTTCCTCACATCCTAGGGCCGTGCACAACCCTGACTGGGATCTGCTGCTTCCTGGGCCATGAGCCAAGGAGAAGGCTACAGTGCCAGGAGACCCCAGGGTGCGGTGGGCATGCCCCGTTTCTCTGCTCTTAGCAGCCCTGTCCCTGGGCTTCTCTGCCACGGGCGACAGGAGACACTCAGAGTGAGCGGGTGACCTCAGCCTTGCCATCTGCCTTGACTTACAGGTCTTCCTTGACCTCCGTTCCTGCATGCTGGGCTGTTTCAGTTCCAGCCAAATCTCTGGAGCTGGAGGTCACAAGAGAGTTTGCCATCAGCTGCGAGGCCACGGAAACCATTCCTCCTGCTCACATGTGGCGGCAAAGCTCAGGAAAGTTGGCCCCACCAACCACAGAGACGTCTCCCTCAACAACCATGGGCATCGACTGTGGCCAGGCTCTGGAGACCAGATGAACAATCGACTGGCCCCTGCCCACTTAGAATTCTCCCGGGCAGACCAAACCGGAGCAAGTGGGACCAGCAGCACATGACATGGAAGTTACACAAGGCCCACGCTCAGAAGGACCCATGCTGGGGTCAGTGCTCTGCTGTCTGTCTTGTTGGCCTCAATTTGTGGAGACATGGCATTTTTATTTTGCACTGGGTCCACCAAATCATGAGGCCAATCCTGTAGCACAGTGGGATGCTGGTGAGCACTTAACCACAAGAAAAGCCAGGCATGGTAGTACATGCCTATAGTCCCAGCAGTCTGGGAGGCTGAGGCAGGAGGATGGCAAGTTCTACCCAAGCCTGGGAAATTTAGCCATTTGTCAAGACCTTGTCTCAAAACAAAAAGGCTGGGGTGGCGGGGGAGTATTTCAGTGTGAAAACTCGGTTCCATCCCCAGTACCACAGAAAGAACAACAAAAGACCAGGAATTAAGCACCGCTGTCTACCTATTTGTATGGCGTAGGTATTCTCCACCATGGCCAAGTTCAAGCTGTGGTGTGATCCCAGGCACTATGAGTGGTGGCCATCAGAGCTTATGTAAGCACACTGCAGACCCCAGTGATGCAGGCATACAGCAAGTGCCGGACATGCTTGAGATTCAAACAGAACCTGATAGTGACAATAACACATAAGCAAAAGCACTTCCCTTTGGGTAAAGAAGAGGGAGGGCAGGGAGCAAAGATTCCAACTGCACAAACCTCCCTGCTCTAGGTTAGGGTACGAACCCTCCAGCGCCCTCCATCAGGAGCAAGGAGATGCCTCCCCACCTGCCACACAGTGCTGCCTTGGCATGATGCCACTGGACGACCCACCAACCACCCCTTTCCATGAGCTCTGTTGCAGCCTCCTCTGGCATCCCTGGCTTTCAGAGCCGCCATTGGACCCCAGATGTGCT
The DNA here is from genome assembly GCF_000276665.1 of Chinchilla lanigera. Taxonomy (NCBI): domain Eukaryota; kingdom Metazoa; phylum Chordata; class Mammalia; order Rodentia; family Chinchillidae; genus Chinchilla; species Chinchilla lanigera. The sequence goes on from NW_004956158.1 coordinate 3,740, forward strand.
GAGATCATGGAGCCTCCCCTCCAGACTCTGGACTCTTCGCCACTCAGCAGCTCTTAAAGCCCCCCTGCACGTAAGCCCTTGACTTACACACACCGATGATCAGAACAGCAGATCAGACAGGTCGGGGCAGACACACTGTCCCTGTCTAAACTGCGCAGTGCACGAGGAAAGGACCGGAACCTCTGGGTTCCCATCCCCCATCTGGAGATGCTGTGGTTGCCACTCACTCCCTGTTCAGCGTGGGGCCTTGTCATGATGTGTGTTGGCAGCTGATGGCTCACAGCTTAGACCCTCTTGGGAAACTGCCCTGTGCCAGTGTGCTCTACCCTGAAAGATGCAGACGACATTCCCCTCTGAGAACAGATCTCATCCTGGGACAGCTCCATGCAGGAGTCTGGGCCACTCCACAGGGTCAAGGCCGCTCCAGGTATCCTAGAGGCCTCTGCTGGGTCCGAGCAGTCACAGCACAGCCTCTCTTTCTCTGCCCATCCTGTCTCCTCACTCCCCTGCTGGTGCCAGGCCAAGAACACACCACAGGAGACCCCTGTATGCCACCCTCCATCTCAGACTGTCCCTGGGAAGGGACCTAGGATGCCCGCCTTCCCCCTCTTCTTCCATCCCTTTCTTCACATGGTTACCTTTTTACCTCCTTTTATTGGATGCACATTCTATTCTGTGACTCTAGTTAAGGTCTCCCTGCTTTGGGTACAGATGGATTTGAAAATCCAGGAAATCAGTTACCTGCTTTTCCAATATTATACTTATCCAAATGCAAGGCCGAGTAGTTTAAATTCAACTGTAAGAAAAAAAAGATATAAAAGAAGATCTTTGCACCTCAAAGAAAATAAAAGTAACAAAAATTTCAAGGAGGAGACAGTGAAAGAAAAATAATATTATGTATAAATTAATTTTTACTATTATTATTCCCATTTAGGGTCTCAGTAAGATCTCTGTCTTTTCATTATTACAATCTATTGTAGAAAATTCATTTTTCCTCCTTAAAAATCTTTGCCTGAGAACCCTTGGACTCGCTGTTGTAGTTTGCACTGGCTGTTTCCTGGACCTGCTACTCAGCTAGTGCCAGGGATTTCTTGGCATTGCATTTCTGGATTGGGTCCACTATTTCTTGGACCTATGTATTCTTTTTTGAATTCATTTCCTATTTTGTAGTGTACACCTCAAGCAATTCTCCCGGTGACAGCCTGTGAGAAAGTCTTCGAGTATTTATTTTGCCTGTATACTCCATTGATACTTTGGCTGGGTATAGAATTCTAGGTTAAAAATCAATTTTCTCAGAGCTTGGAAAGGTTTGCTCTGTTTTTCCTCTCTTAGTGCCACTGATGCTAGCTTATATCTTGTTCTCTTGAAGATGAGATTCTCCTGGGGGTAGAGTACTGCCCCTGATAGGGACATTTGGAATCTGAGGGTGGATATTTTTGGTCATCCCAATGACTAGGGAGACTGTAGTATTCAGTGGGCAGATCCTAGGGGCTTAGGCTACCACATGCAGGGAAGTCGCCTCCAGTAAAAATTTTCCTACCCAAATTGTCAGAAAGAAAAAGTTGGAGGACTTAACACTGCTGAATTCAAACACTTAAGTTGTGCAAGAGTAATTGAGACAAGTCAGAGCAATGCAAACATAAATGCATAAATTAAGAGCATGAGAGAGAAGCAGACTCCTACTACTCTAGCCAATGAGTTTTTGACAAAGATCATAAGCCAACTCAACAAGGGAAAAGATATTTCAACATTATTTGTGAACTTGGATATCCATATGCAGAGGGATGATCCTTGACCCAGACTGCACAAAATCTGCAAAAACTAACTTGGACAAGATTGGGGACCTAAATATAAGAACTAAATATATAGAATACCAGGATAAAGTCAGAGAAAATCTTAATGACCTTGAGTCTGACAAAGACATCTTAAACACTTCAACAAAAGCATTAACTTTAAAAGAAAAAAATCAATAAATTAGACTTCATCAAAATTTTAAAAAACCTTGCTCTTCACATGATGCTGTTGAGAAAAGGAAAACACAAGCTATATAGCCAGAAAGAAAATATTTGCAAACTGTGTACCTGACAAAGGACTTAGAAATATCTATAGAACTGTTACAACTTAACAATAAAACAATTCAACTAAAAATGAATAGGAGATTCGAACCGATATTTCACCAAAGAATATATACAGATGGCAACTAGGAACATAAAAACACCATTAGTCATTAAGAAGATGCAAATTAAAACTGCAATGATTTATGGATGATATCAAAAGCATAAGCAACAAAACAAAAATTAGATAAGCTGGATATTATCAACATTAAAACTTTTGTGCTTTAAAAGACACAAATCAAGAAAGTGAAAAGACAGCCCAAAGAATAGGGGGAAAGTTTTTGGCAATCATATCTGATTAGAGACTGGTATCTAGAATATAAAAGAATGCCTGCAACTCAATAATAAAAAAAGACAAATAACCCAATTTAAAAATGGGCAAAGGATATGAATAGACCTTTCCTTAAAGAAGATATGGAATAAGCACTGGAAAGATGTTCAACATCACTAACCATCAGGAAAATGCAAGTGAAAACCACTTGCACCCACTAGGTTGGCAAGAATAAAAACTGCAGACAATAACAGGTGTTGATGAGAATATAGAAAAACTGGAACCCTCGCCTCCTGCTGGTGGGGATGGAAAATGGGACAGCTGCCATGGGGAATATTCTGGCAACTCCTCGAACATTTAAATATTTCAGCTGACCCAGAAATTCCAGTCCTGGTTACGTACCCACGAGGATGGAAAACATCACGAATCTTGAAAGCATTATGCTGTATAGGAGAAGCCCCTCCCAAAGGGCCACAGAGTGTGTGGTTCCATTTTTATGCCATGTTCATAATAGCTGAAACACAAGGGCTGGGGAGTTAGCTCAGCGGCACAGAGCCTGCCTGGCAAGCGCAAGGTCATGAGTTCAATTGCTGGTACCGGAAAAAAAACCAAAAAACAAACAAACAAACAAACAAAAAGAATAGCTGAAGCAGTAGAGACAGAGGAGGTGAATGGTTGGCAAGACCTGGGGAGGTGGTGGCATTAGAGGGTAATGATTTCTCTCTGGGGAGATAAAAATGTTCTGAAATTGATCATGTGGTGATGGTCTCATATATCCAAATACATTAAAAGTCATTGAATTGCACACTTTAAAAAGTGGTGAATTGTGTGTCATGTTGAGTACACTTCAGTAAAACTGTTGAATAGCAAAATCCACAATGAGACACCCCTGTGTGACCGCTAGAGTGACTTAAATGAAGACTATCTGTGATCTCAGCACTCTAGGAAGCTGAAGCAGGAGGATTACAAGTTTGATCCCAGCCTGGACAATACAGTGACTTAGCAAGATCCTCTCTCTCTCAAAAAAAAAAAAAAAA
>NW_004956159.1:0-7140 GCF_000276665.1 Chinchilla lanigera
ATCCTGTATATACATACATACAAAATTTCTCCTTCGTTCCCTTCTCTTTTCCCACATCCCAGAAGCCCTTTACTCTTCATTGGTTTCCTATCATTTCACAGTGTTTATCATACCTCTGAGTTTAAATTAACTCTTTCAAGTTTTACACTAGTGACACAATGTGGTGCTTGCACATGTATGTTTGATTTATTTCACTTATGAGTATGGTTATCAGTACATATTTTGAAAATCTTTACTCTTGTAGGATAGAAATCACTGAAGAAATGCACAGTTTTCTAGATACATATGAATTACCAAAGTTCAATTAAGAAGATATAAAATTCTGAATAACCGAATATGTTAGTGAGAGTGAAAATGTAATTAAAATCTTACCCACAAAGAAAACCCCAAGTCTGAATGGATTCACTGGTGAATTCTGCAAGAATTTTTTTTCTATTTGAGGCAGTGTCTCACTATGCATTTCAGGCTGGCCTTGACCTCACTTTGTAGCCCAGGCTGGTCTCAAACTTGCAGTGATCCTACTGCCTCCACCTCCCAAGTGTTGGGATTACAGGTGTGCGCCACTGTGCTTGGGTGTATGAGAAATTTAGAAAAGGTCTAATGCCAATACTGTTCAAACTCTTGATTGAAATTGAAAGGGAGTAATACACCTTAACACTTTCCTGGAGGCAAGCATGATCCTGAGACCAAAACCAGAGAAAGACCCAACCAAAAAAGGGAACTACAGGCTAATCTCCCTAATGAACATAGATGCAAAAATCTGCAATAAGATACTAGCAAACAGAATTCAACAAATCATTGAGAAGATGATACACCAAGACAAGATGGGATTTTTCCCAAGAATGCAGGGATGGTTCAATATATGCAAATCAATAAATATAATACACTGTATCAACAGAGACAGAGACAAATGTCCCATGATCATCTCTTTCTCTCTTTTGTTTTAGGTACCAGGAATTGAACTCAGGACCTCATGCTTGCCAGGGAAGTCCTCTGCCACTGAGCTGAATCCCCAGCCCTGAACATCTCCATAGCTGGACAAAGAGCTTTTTATAAAGTTCCATACTCATTCATGATAAAAACTCTACAGAGAATTGCAGTAAATAGTCTTTATCTCAATCTGATGAAAACCTTGTATGACAAACAAACAGCCAACATCATACTAAATGGACAAAAACTGAAAACTTTCACTTTAAAATCAGGAACAAGACAACGATGTGTACTTACACTACTCCGTGTGAACATAGTTTTGGAAACATTAGCCAGAGGAATTAGAGAAGAGAGAGAAATAAAAGAAATAAGGATAAGAAAGGAGGAAGTAAAATTATCACTTCTGACATGATACTTTACATGGAAGATCTGAAAAACTCCACCAACAGACTCCTAGATTTAATAACCTAATTCAGTAGCGTAGCTGGATACATAGTCATTACTCAAATATCAATAGCATTCTTGTACACAAACAATAAACTTATTGAGGGAGATATTAGGGGTATCACACTCTTCACAGTAGCATCCAAAAATGAAATATTTAGGAATCAATCTAACAAAGGAAGTAAAGGATTTATGTATTGAAAATTCAGTACTCTGAAAAAAGAGATTGAAGAGGATATTAAAGATTGGAAAGATATCCTTTACTCATGGATAGGAAGAACCAACATAGTGAAAATGACCATACTACCAAAACTGTTATACTCTGAAAAAAGAGATTGAAGAGGATAGTAAAGATTGGAAAGATATCCTTTACTCATGGATAAGAAGAACCAACATAGTAAAAATGACCATACTACCAAAACTGTTATACAAGTGTATATCATTAGCTTACTATAGCTGAGAATGGGATGGGGAGGAGTGAAGATTATAAACTTCATGCATACTGTTATAGAGGTTTTAGTCTAATGTGCATTCTGCCTTGTCCCATGCAGTGTCCTTTGGATCATGTTTTGAATTATTTGTACCTAGATGCCATGAAAGACGTGGAAAATAACCTTCTTCCAAGGTTAAAGTCTATTACACACTGATATCTTCAAAGTGATTACTCAGGAAAACAAATATAGACATGCAAACTGATCAAATAATTAATCATTAACTGTTCTTTTCAGTAAAGCAATAGAAGTCAGCGGTACAACTCTGTTAGATATTCTGTATATACATATATACATAATTTTACCCTTCCTGTCCCCTTCTCTGTAATTCAGTATTGCTGCATTGTTCTTGTGCTATTTTGTAAGTGGATGTCATTTGTTCATATGTTTTCATTCTTTTATTTTTAAAATAAAAAAGTCTAGTCTCTCCTTCAGCACACTCTGCCTTAGCACCACCTTCACTCCCTTTAGAGACCCCATCCTCAGTGTCTCCCTTGCATACCATTTGTCAAATTATATTCTCAGGATGGGTTAAGAAGAGTGAAAAGTCTCTGATATCTACTTCCGGTTGATCTCCTCAAGCACCACTCTTCTGTTATTGTTTTGTTTTCTTTCCATCTTATAAGAGGATAACAAAGGGATTGTTCTGTGTGTTGAGGGGAAGTGTGAAATTTTCCACTCACACTGGTGTTTGCAAAGTTTTCTGTGGGCAGGACATGATGCTGCTGGTATAAACAAGAGGGTACTTGCTGGAGGTGGTTTTGCCAAGGCCTCCCTTTGACTGATGGAAGGCAGTTGGTGGCATGGAACTAGTCTGTATGAACACTCTCAAAGACCAAGACCACATATTGGAATCACAGAGGTAGCAGTCTGATGCTTCTTAGAATTGATAAGGTGTGTGGAGTGCAGTAGACTCAAGGAATAATGTTTAATGTTCTGTATCACCTAGGATAGCTGTGATTGGCAGCAAATACTTTGGTATTACAAGAGAAGTATTAGGGAGGATTCTTATTATCCCCAATACAAAGAAGTTATGTATGTTTATAATAAATCAACAATATATATAAATTGTAGATATTTTTATTTCCTCATTTTATTTTTACATATTGTATGTATATTGTAATGTGCCACTGAAATTCATAAAAATCTAAAGTTACAAGGGTATGCATGGATCACTATCAGATGGGTCTGTAATTTTATTATACTATGGCTCAACAGATTGGTCCAGCCCAGGGGTGAAGAGGAAGTCTATGTGGTTTACATTCTTTATTTTATTTTAATGTAATAATGTAGGTATTAATAAAATATATAAAAAGGATTTTTCTTTTTTTTTTTTTTTTTTTTTTGGTTTTTCTCCAGTACCGGGAACCGAACTCACAACCTTGCACTTGCCAGGCAGGCACTTTTGCCGCTGAGCTAAATCCCCAGCCCCCCAAAAAGGATTTTTCTTTGTCATGACCCACATGGCATTTGGTGGCCCCAGGGAGAAAGGGTGAGGGGATTTAGAAAAGAATGACAAGACACAAGAGTTGAGGTCAGGTGGAGGTCTCTTGCTGGATGGGAAAAAAGGACTGGATAATCACCAGAGGTGCATTTCTTTATACTTTTGCAAAGTTAGTATCATGAGACATAAGGTTGCCTCTTCACTAGTGATGGAAATCTTGCCCAGGCAGGATGTCCTTTTTAAGACTGAGGCAGTTTCATTGATTTAGGCACTCTATCCCTGTCCTGTCCTCACATATATGACCAATCTCCAGCTTCAGGTGCTCCTTACATCTTCACCTTTTTTGTTTTGTTGTGTAAACGATGGATGTTCAGTTGCAGTTGGAGAGGCTGTGTTTAGAGAACTCTGTAGAAGACCTTTTTATTCTAGAAGAACTTATTGTTTAGGTAAAGATTTTCAGTCAAGGATTTTTGGTATCTGTATACAGCAATTTAACCCTATACAGTCCAGTAATCCATAACATTAGTGAGTTACCAGTGCAACTGGCAAATGTCAGAAGTTGTTAGGGATTTAAACCTTTTCATAGTTAGCATATTACTATGGCATTGCTTTCTACATTTTGTGGTTATACTCTTCTGCTAGATGTTGAACATCAAGTTAAAGTAAGACCTATATTAATAAGAATTAACTTCTTGCAATCTATTGAGGTCAATTAAACCTCCTCAGGATATACCTTGGAACAAAATCTAGCACCTCTAGTTCTTTTGTCTGTGTCAGCCATCTGGATGAGTCATGGCCATCGCTTGACCAGGTTGTTTTCTGTGAAAGCTTGAGAGATTTTTTTTCTCTTGATGACTCTCCTTAGGTATACTTCTATAATGTTGAATCACTTTTCTCTATTGTCCCATAATCTCCTTGCTCAGAAGATCAGGGATTCAACTGAGTTATAAGATGTTAGAGCAGAGAATATTTTTATGTACTGAGTCCTCACTGACCTTGGAGGGCTAGGACCAAAATATTGGCTATCCTCTTAGCACACCTATCTCTCTAATTTTTTATTCTCTAACCTCAGTTGTCAAACATCCAGCAGAGAAGATTAATGTCATTACATTAATGACATTGGTAATGAGGTGATGAGGGCAGTTACCTTAATATTATTATTTTATCTGAATATCAAACACCTTAGAACAAAAAATGGAACTGTTATATATTTTAACCGTGGATATCCTAATATTTAAATTCTTACAGAATGTTAAAACAACAAATATATATTTTTATATAGAAATTCAGAAATCAAAACCATACATAACATTACAGCATGACAATTCTGATGACATTTTATAACATACCCAATTTTCATTTTGACATAAAATAATCCTTTTAACCTATCATCTCTAAGACATAAGAAACTTTTACCTAATTTGTTCTCCTTTAATTGGATATACATCAGATAAGGATATTGTTAAAGGCAGAGATCTGAATCTGAAGGAAAGTCTCATCACCATATACAATCTTGGTTTTACATTTTGGAAGACCCATACATCTGGAATCATGAATACATTTAATACACCTTGAGATTAACAAAAATGAATTGTCATGCATATGTTAAAACCTTTGTTTCAAAATTTAGTTTTGTACCAAGAGCATCTTTTATGAGAAAACCTTATTATTCCTAGACAACTTTACGTTTTCACCAATGACCAAATTATTGGGGGTATCTCCCAAGGGACTATGGAGATCACTGGGGGCTCCTTATTAATGAACAAAGCTTGGCCACTGCTATATTTACCAATTAGAATCCTGTCCAAAAATCTCTCCCCACTCTAAGGAATTTTTGTTGAAGTAGCTTAATTTTGTAATGACTGTTGGTGAACTAATTTTATTATCATTTAAACTAGCTGGTAACTCACGTGAAAGAATACTTTTAAGTCTATAATCCCAAACTGTATTAACAACAAAAGGTCTAAATATGCAAAAGAAAAAGGAGGAAAAGAGAAAAATTGTTGAGCTCAAATAAAAGGGAACAGTTCTTCACAGAATGACAAACCAGTAAACATGTACACAGAACAACAAAAAATATCTTTACAAAGTTAGAGTGCCCTCAAGTATTTTTTTGACAAAATTGAATTATAGTAACTCTACTACAGTTTTCAAAATTTATAATTATACTCTGAGCCCCACATGCCCTGCACCAAGACAGCAAGTGCTCCGGGAGCTGCTGGACCCGTGGGTTCGAGTCTGTGCTTGGCCCACACTGCCATGATTCCTAGCTGAAACACTCAGAGAGAGTCATGTATTTCCCATCTACTCCCCGAGGGCCAAGTGTATGAACCAGGACTCTGCCGCCATCACAGACTGAGTCTCTGCGATCCCTGCACCTGTGGCAGAGACCAGGGCCTCACTCAGAAGCCCCAGGGACTTTGGCTGGGGGGGTGAGTAGACTCTCCTGGTCCCCGCGTACCCTTTGCCAAGTGAGCGAGTGCTCCAGGAGCTGCCAGACCTGTGGTTGAAGTATGTGCTTTGCCTTTTCCCAGACCCCCTAGCAAGTGGAAGGCTGGGGAAGTCTGTGACTGCTACCCATCTGGGAGGCATCTGTTTCCTGTACGAGTCCTGAACTGACTAGAGTCATAGATTCAGGTGATTCACAAACTGTAGACCCTGCAATTTGTGTCTGAATTATGCCTGTACCCTAAACTGCCTGGGGACATAGGTCCACTGGACCGAGATTGTCACACCAGTGCAACCTGAGTCAGGTCGTGCACGTGACCTGAACTGGAAGGGGACGCTGGATCAGAAGGTCAGCCATCAACTGACACAAGTGCCCATGTCAGAGAAAAGGGATAAAAAGATACAAATCAAAAACTGCCGGAAAAACCGAGACTAAGTAGAGCTACTTAGAGGTCACTCAGGGGCAAACTTGAACAACAGAAAAATATGAACACTAGTGGTATTGGCTGTGCAGCTACTGAAGAGGGAAACTGAGCTTTCTGCATCTGGTAGCAAACATGTCAAAACAAAATACTAAAGCACAATACCAGAACTCCACCCCAGTCAGAACAAGGCCAGGAGACATCAACATAAGACAAATTGGTAAACACATGCCTGAAATAGCTGAAATGATTGCAATGGAGGTAAAGAAACAACTGCATGAGGCCATAGAAGAGATGACATCAGAAATAATCTCTCAGGCAAAAAGTGAAATAACAAGAATAATGAAGGAAATGCTCAAAAAGTCTGAAGAACAAATCTATAAGAAAATAGGAGAACAAAGGCAAGAGTCAGAAGCATTCAAAGAAAACTATAGAAAGGACTTAGAACACATGCACCAGATACTAAGAGACATCCAGGAAAACAAAGCTGCCACTAAAAGCTACCAAAACCGCTTGAATGAAGCTGAAGATAGAATCTCACACGTTGAAGACAGCATGGCAGCTTGCGACTGTGAAAGAATGGATCTTGAAAAATCAGCAAAGATCCAAAAAAAGTCAACTCAACAGCTGCAAGATGAGGCAAAGAGGAATAATGTACGAAGTATAGGAGTCAATGAAAAAGCAGGAAGCAACACGACTGACATTAAAAGATTATTGGCAGAAATCATAGCAGAAAATTTCCCAAGCATGAAAACAGAACCTCACATAAAGGTAAATGAGACATTTAGAGCTCTAAACAACCACAACCAACATAAAACTACATCCAGACATATAATAGTCAAGTTCCCTGATCACCAGCAAAGGAGCAGAATATTAAAAGCTGCTAGAGAAAAGAAACAGATTACCTATAAAGGGAAGCCCCTCAGAATCAAAGCAGACTTCTCAGCACAAACCATCCAAT
>NW_004956160.1:0-7162 GCF_000276665.1 Chinchilla lanigera
AGTTCTTTACCCCATTTTCTCCATTCAAGCTCCGCTGGACTAATTTCAGTCTCGGTATGTCCAAGATACACACCATTTCCCTTGACTAGAATCTTCTTCCCCTTCAATTTCTTCTGGCAAATGCTTCCTCATCCTTTCTTCTCCCTATTTATATATAACTTTTAAAAAACGATCTTTTGCAATCCTGGAATTGAACCTATGGCTTTGTGCATATGAGGCAAGTCTTATCCCTGAGCAATATTCTCGGCCCTTTATTATCATTTTGTTTTGAGCAGGGTCTCGCTGAATTGCCAAGCCTGGCCTCCTCCTGCCTCAGCCTCTCATGTAGCAATGCCCAACCTCATGTCTCTTGCCTGCCTCCCAGAAGAAGTCAGAGCACCTTCCTGTGGCAAAGGGTGCCCTTTCCTAACACTTATTGTACCACCACATGTTTTTAGCACAATGGGCTGGGATGTAATATATGCTTAAGAGGTATTTGTGATGTGGCTGGTCAAATGGGGAAGGGTGTGTTGTTATATATTGTTAACTGATTTAGATGATAAATTCGGGAGAAAGCGTGTTTTTATGTTTGATGGTATATACATTGGCATGTTTGGAATTCCAAATACCAGATGCTGCAAACGGGCAAACAACCATGTTCCTATGGGTGGATGTATAGTAGTATAGACTTCAGGAACAATGTGATCAGGGCCTCCAACCCATTTCTTCCATTGTCTTGGCTCTCCCCACCTTGAATGTTTTGTTTATCTTAAATTGGTTTCCTTTGGGGTTTCAAGATAGATGTCAGCAGCAATTGCAGCCTCTTTTTCACATATGGTGGTACCTTGGTTATAGGTACTTTTGTTTGTGAACAATTTGGTTTGCAAACAAAAGGACTTCACAAAATTTTGTTTTTGTTTGCAAACTGTACATCAGGTGGCAAACACAACCGCAGTCACCTTTCCTGCACAAACACAAACGTGGCCATCTTTTCCAAAATCATGGAACAAATTAAGTTCTTGAGCCAACGTGCCAGTGTACACTGGGTAAGAATACTGGCTTCTCCATGATCTCTCTCAAGGTCAAGAAAGAACTTTGCTAGCAGTCTTCAGTAACCATCTCTTTGTGTTCTGTTGACTAGGAGTAAATCATATATTCATTCCTAAAGCAATCACTGGTTAGTTTATGCTAATCAATCCACATTTGGCCTCAGCTTTCTTCAACTGAAAGTGCTACATGAAGAAAGGGTAGACACCTGAACAAAACCAAGATTTTGGTTAGGAATGATGAAGGGAGAATAGATTCAGGAAAGACAACCAATGATGTCCACTTCTATGTATTATTCTCCAACAGTAGCTTCTGAGAAATTGCCTTACCTTTTTCTTATACATACCTGGCATTTTGTAATGGGGATTATGTTTGGTTCTGCACTGACAATTGAAAGCTCAGAAATAAATCTGTGACCCATTCATAGAAAATGCACAGAACTTGCGGTATTTTTCTGCCTATTTTTAGGATTATTTACAGCTCCTTCCTGTCAGCAACAGACAGGATCTAGTTGTTACAAATAATTTTATTTCTAAAAATTAACCATCTTGGAATATTTCCCCTTTTAAAATGACAAAATAAAATTTCTGTCATTTTTTTAATGACGCACCAGGTGTGGTGGTGCATGTCTGTAATCTCAGCACTTGGGAGGCTGAAGCAGGAGGATCACTGTGAGTTTGAGGTCAGCCTGGGCTACATAGTGAGTTTTGGGCCAGCCTGAATGCCGTAGTGAGACCCTGTCTCAAAAAAACCAAAAACAAAAAACAAATAAACAAAAACTATTAAAATGAACTGAGAAAATCCAATAATCCCACAGCTTTTTGAGAAAAACCATCTCATATAGAAAATTTTTAAAGAAGTTTAAATTGAACTGATGTAATTATAAAAAAATTACTCTGGCCTTCCTCTTGTGGGTCTTGTTGTTTAAAATATAATGCCCTATAACCATGTGGAACAACAACAAAAACATTAGCTCCTTTCCTCATTCCATATACTCTGATAAATTTCACGTAGATAAAAGATTAAAATGCAAAACATAAGACATTAAAAGCAGATATGAGTGAATGAATATGTAAACTTAGGGAGAGGAAGAACTCCCGGGAGATGGTGCCAGGAAAGCATACAAGCAAACAGTAATTACAAACAGTAGCTAACGTCTGTTGAGGCGGATGACGATATTTGGGCCACATACTGAAGACCCAAATTATCTCCTTTTGTCCTCACGTCAATCTTATGAAGTTGATATCATTATTGGTGTTTTGTGAACAATAACAAGAGTCATAGGGAAGTCAATGCCCTTACTTAAGGTCACACAGACAGGAGCCATTAAGATTTGAAACCCAGCGGTGTGATCCCAAACTCTGAAAATTTGGACATGATACAAGAGTATGTACCTGTGTCCCCACTGCTTCCTCACTCCCTGGGTGAGAAAGCCAGACAAGTTATTTTATGCACAAGGACGCGGTAAGTGTCGAGGACGGCCTCATGCTTGCCAGGGCAGAAGGGCAGAGGGGCAGAGCAGCATGGTGCGGTTCTGCATGAGTGCCTGGCACCCTCCTCACGGACTCTCTTCGGTCTTCTTTGCGTTCTCATTTAAACTGTTGGTGCCCATTTGCCCACCTGGAACCACCTCAGACAATCCAGAGGCCTCTCTGACCCTGCCAAGGAGCCTGGATTCTTATTCCCTGGGGACAGAGGGCGTAGATGCCGCACCTGAAAGATGGAAGAGGATCGAATCCACAAATGCACATGGGCTCTCAGTCACTTCCCAACTGCCTACTCCTTCCTGCTTTCCCACCGCTTTTCCACACAGTAAACAAATGTGGTTAATCTTCACCTTCATGGAGTTCTCTATGTAGGAAAAGATGTTCAGGTAATTGTAAATTTAAGCCAACTTTTAGTTTAAAATGTATGGGAGGCCGGGCCTGGTGGTGCACGCCTGTAATCCCAGCAGGATCGTTGTGAGCTCGAGACCAGCCTGGGCTAAAAAGTGAGCTCAAGGCCAGCCTGAACTGCAGAGTGAGACCCTGTCTCAAAAAGATCATAAAAAACAAACAAACAAAAAAAAACAACTAAAATGCATGGGAAGTGGGCTGGCGGTCACCATGGGAAGTTGGCTGAGGCACAGGTGTCAGGGCAGGCCTGGTTTCCGGGTTGCCCTTGCTCTGGGAGTCCTGCCTGGGCTGTGGCCGAGAAGGCCTGAGACCTCTGAGCCTGAGGGGTGGGGGTGAACATGGCTGCTGGGGCTGTCTGAGCGCGGGTGTGGGGGCTGGAGATGTATAGGAAGGAGGTAAAGACAAAGGGCTGAGGGACTGGCCATCTGCTGCCACCTACTTCAGGCTCCACAGGGGGCTGAATTTAAACGTCTCTGGAGTGTCCCTTAGAACTAAAGAAGCAACAAGCAAGCGCCGTCTGAGATGGACTGGCTCACTGACAATCCCGGGACAAAATCATTCATTTTCCTAAGACTGCTACAAAAGTATTTGACCCAAGAGCTTGGGCTGAATATGCTGTGGAATGGGCTGCAAAGGACCCACACGGTCTCCTTACAACAGCTATTTTGACCCTTACTCCACAGTTCCTAGCAGGTTCTGTCTTGTTCTGGAAATTGGCCAAGAGGATTGACCAATTCTTCTCAGGAGAACAAGCAGAAGACTTAACAAAAATATCAAGAAAATATTGCAAAATCTGAACAGCTAAAGAAACTGAAGGAATGAACAGGCTGTGCAAGAGAAAAGTCATTCGGAAGAGTATGCAGCCGCAGCTGAGGAAGGACCCCATAAGCTTTCTTTGGATTTCTTTGGATTTTGAAAGTCATCACCCTCCACACAGAAGAAGCATCCTAGAATCTGACCTTAATAATGTAGTAACTGCTAGGCCTGGACATAGAATTTGTTGGTGACTGTTGGCAGTTACTATAAATTAGCATCCATTATGATTATACTACTTGAGCATCCCTATCCCTAACTCCAAAATCTGAAACTTCTTATGCACAGTTATGATGCCACAAGCAAAAAATTTCCACAGCAGACCTCTAATGTGTCTTAGTCAAAATAAAAATGCATTAAGAGTGTTGTATAAAATTGTAACAGAAAATGCCCCCCCGCCCAGCCAGTATACCTCAGTTTCTTAGCTGCCCAGATAAAGCATTCCTGTTCTAGATCCAGTTGCTCTTGTATCTTAGAAACGGCTGGTCACTATGATGCACATTGTATAAACCAATCCCCACTTGACAAGCCATTCTGCCTCTGTACTTCCTGCTTGCTTATCCCATATAAGCCCTAGACCACCAGAGATCAGGGCCTGATATTTTGGGATCAGTGTCCGTCAGTGTAAATAAATCTGCCTCCAAATTCTGAATGTTGTTTTGGTGTTTCTGCTTGCCATTGCAAAATTACTTCCAATCTATATGAAACAAATAAATTTTGTGTTTAGACTTGGGTCCTATCCTCAGAGATGTCTAATTATGCAGATGCTAATAATCTAAAACCTGAAAATATCTACAACATTTCTGATTCCAGACATATCAGAGAAGCGATATTCAACCTGTAGTGCAAATTTTTAATAATCCACTTAGTCATTTGACATTTTGTAGCTATGTTCTGAAATGAAAACATTCTGTGGAAAAGAATGACTTTACATTATGAACTCTATTCAAATAGTGGCTTCAAACAGGGTCCTATCCTGGAGAATGTTATTAGGATGTTAAGTCAGAATTGTCCTCTCTGAGATGAAGAGTTTGCTTGGACTTAAAAGAGATACAGTATATTAATCACATATTTTATCATTTTTCCTTATTTCTGGAAATGGAGTCATTTCTGGCTTTGTCAAAGCAAAATAATGTCAATCAACAAGTACATCTATTTTCTGTATTTTTCTAACTGTAGCCTTTGAGACAACTGGTAATTATGACAGTCTGAATCTTTCAAACCCCTAATTTTATAAAGATTGTCTTATTTTGACTATGTAGGATACCCCATCTACTAGATAGAATAATTTGTGTACTTATGAACACTGCCACTTAGAGATGAATTGTTAAGTAACACTATGATTTAAAACAGTAAAAATATCAAACACGGTAGTACCTTGGGACCAGGTTTTCTCTTGTGCTAACTAAAACTGTAAGATAGTTAAAACGTCTTATCAGATAATTTGCTGATTATATAGAGACCACTTTTATTTTTATTCCATTCTTTGTGTTCACTTGCATGGTAGTGATGTCCTGTACTTTTTGGACAAACAGGTCAAGATGAAAATTAAAATTTCAAATTTAGTTTAAAGAACTATTAAAAGAGTTAACATTTAACTCTTATGTTAACACACCTCATATGTGGTAAATAAAGGCCCAAAATTTGGAAAAATTTTGTTGGGCATAGTAGTTATTGGACAAACAAGATAAATTATGTCAAAATGAGAATGTGGTGTAGGTATAGAGAAAAAGTGTCTTTGGATTTAGTAATATAATGAGAACTTTTGACTATTAAACATGGCTTTTCTAAACGTGTGGCCCAGTAATTTTATTCACTGCAGTATTTAATATCTTATGAATGTTTCTACACCTTTTGGATGAATTCTGAGTTATGATGATTATCCAACAACTCTAATTTTAAAATAACCATAGGCATGAAATAAATTTGATACTTTTTATAAAGAGAAAAAATAAAATTTGTGGGAAGGAAATATTTAATAGCATTGCTATTGCCAAGTTTATGAAACACCAGATTCAGTGATGTAATATCAGAAGCTGTTATTCAAAGTTATTCTAAGTGTTTGTTCTGACTTCTTACACTAAAAATGTGTAAAAAAAAAGACCCTGCCCATTTCTAAAAGCAGTGGTAAATGCAAAGTACTGTCACTGAGAAGGCTTGGCATGATAAAGAGATGGAATTTCCAAATCTTCTACATTTTAATGAACTGTGAGTAGGCTGGAATTATGAGTGGTTTCTCGGTGGGAAAAAAACTATTGGGTTAATAGGTTGTGTTTTTTTTGTTTTTTTTTTGTTTTTTTTGTTTTTTTAACCACTAAAAGGAAAATTTCAAAATTTCCAGTATTTGATTGCTTTCCGTCTTTGGGAAATCCACTCATACCAGCACTAATAGCCATTTCTAAGGAAAAACAGAGAGAAAGGGGAAAAAAAATCCACTTTGGCAGATGTCATGTCTTCATCCTTCAATAACCAGATGGGAAGGTGCACCAATTCCTTCATTAGGATGATCAGCAAGGCTGCGTATCTCCACACCCAGACTGGAACTCTCGCGGGAGCTGGACTGAAAACTCACCACTGCTTTGCTCATCTTGGCCTCAAGAGTTGCAGAACTCAGGAATCAGCTAATCCATGTGCGTTTCCAACGGAGTTCCAACTCTGCAGCAAAGTAGGTAAGTATTAAAGTTCCAAGCTATTTATTTTGTCATTCTCTATACATTTCTTCACATTAATTTCATAATATGTTGACACTATTTAATGACTCTACTGTATATCTCTTAGAAAAAGTAGTCCATTAATATATAGGGCCTTATCCTTACTAGTGTTGGGATTAGGACTCATTACTTAATGAAACTGAGTAAGTAATGCAAAAAGCAATTCACAGCATTAACTAACAGCACAGGCATAATGTAATGCTTATTTGAAAAAAAATCCTTAATTTAAATAAACAATTGTTTGGAAAGGCTACCAGCTTAAGATTATATTCACTTTACTACTGTAACCTGGAAAATTAAGAGAAGATGTGTTACTTGTCAGACCCTAATAATCACATCATGTCTCTCAATGGTTGCATATTTTAAATGAAGTGTCATTAAATGACTCTAAATGAAATGTCAATAGCCAGATGGGTGGCACCCGCCCTTAGTCCCAGCACTTGGAAGGCTGAGGCAGGATGATCACTGCTATGAGTCTGAGGCCAGGCTGGGCTACACAGTGAGTTCAAGAGCAGCTTGAACTATATAGTGAGAGCCTGTCTCAAAAAACAAAATAAAACAAAAAACAAATAAATGAAGTGTCATTACAGATTATTAAAGATTATTAGCCAGTTCCCAAAGTTCCCTGAGTATATCTAACTTCCAAGTTTTTGAAGAAAAAGCTTTTGGATTTGTTTATTTCACTAAAAATAATATTTATTATTTCCTTATTAAAAA
>NW_004956161.1:0-7158 GCF_000276665.1 Chinchilla lanigera
TTTGCCCTGGGTCTCCAAGGAGACTTCGGACTTGGACCTTTCAGCAATGCTGGGAACTGTTAAGATGTTGGTAACTCCTACAGATGGACTAGGTGCATTTTTCATAATGAGATAGACATAACTCTTTTGGAGATCAGGGGAGGAATCTTATGGTTTAGATCTAAACTATCCCCCAATGGTCTCACATTTGGAGGTGAGGCTGGCCAGAAGGAGCAGATCACTGGGGACGTAACTTGGAAGGGTATATTCATGTACGAAGATCCACTCTTTTTTCTCTGCTTTCTGGCCACGACTGATTGAGCAGCTTTTCTCTGCTACGACCTCCCACTGTGCCATTTCTGCCTTGGAGCTGGACAATCATGGACTGACCCCACTGAACCCGTGAGCCAAAATAAACTGCTTTTCCTTTAAATTGCATGGGTCAGGTATTTTGTCCCAGCAACAGGAAAGATATTGATACAGTAATTTATCAAGACCCTGTCTCAAGATAAAAAAAAATTAATGGACTGGGGATGTAGCTCAATGTGGAGGCCTTGTGTTGAACCCTTAGTACCAAAAAAAAAAAAAATTATCAGAAGACTTGGGAGTAGAGATGTGGACAGTTCTTGCCTAGTATTAGTATGGGGTCCATCCTCAACACCACAAAAAGTACAATAAAATTAAATTTTTAGGGTGAATTGGCAAACCACCTGACCCCAGCCTGTGGAAAATAAAAATAATATGGGAATTCATAGAAATTAAAGAATTAGTTAAGAGCACTTATCCTTAGCTCCTCATAAGAGATTATACTAAAGAGATTAGATAGTCTTAAATATTTTCTACCTCTTTAAATATATAGAAGCAATAGTAAAGGGATTATTTGTTAACTCATATTTAGGCTTTTCTAAAATTTAATCATCTATAACACAATTCATGGGCCTTTTACCCTTAATTTTTTACTTACTACACAAATATTATTAAAACAAGAAGAAAAAGTATCTCTCAAAACATTTTATTACACCTGTGAAAATGTTTTACTTAGTTATCATATTATTGTATATGGATATTTAAATTCTATGTAATTCATTTCATTATCCCTTTAAAATTAGTATTCTGAAGATCTGATAAATACACAAATCTATTCTCTGCCATATTTTCCAGTGTTTAGTCCTTTCTGAACTTCATTTATTATGCAGCTGAAGTTATTTTGAGACGAAGTATAAGGTGTATCTAAATTACAAATTATTTTTTTCAAATTGCTAATCAGTTTATTTCAATTGCATTTACTGTCTATCTCATCACCCGCTCATTGTTTGCAATGGTTTCTTTATCATATTTAATTTTTAAATGTGATCTCATCTATTTCTAGTTTACACTATTCTAATGCATTAAAATCAATCTCTTTTTTTCCATTAATATTCTCACCTTTCTAATTATGGCTACTCTGTGATATGTTTTGATATTCAGGAAGGTGGTATGTCAGTGGTCATCCTTTTCAGAACATTCTTTGATCTTCTGATCAATGCTTCTTCCAGACGCATTCTACAATCGTTTTATCAGGTTTCTTTTGCAGGGTTGTTTGGTGTTGCATTAAATCTGCAAATTAACGTGGAGGTGCTTTGACATTTTTACAATATTCAGTCCTCCCATGCAGAAAGGCAGTATGCCTCTCCATGTATTCTGGTCTTCTTTTATTTCACCAATAAAATTTTGTCGTTGTCTTTATATAGGTCACACGCATTTCTCATTAAGTTTTTTCCTAAGTATTTTTCCATTGCTTCTGAGAAAGGGCTCCCTTTATCATTACAGTTTCTGGCAGAATATGGCTAGAATATGGAAACACGGTGAGTAGGGTGAATAGGTCCTTCTCCAATCACTTTGCTAAATGATTATTTGTTTGTACACAGCTGGGTTTCTTTCTTTGGTTCTTGGCCCACAGTGACTGAGACTACCCTGTCACACTGGCATTTGTTGGGGCTCCAGGGCTGGTCTGATAGACCTACGGAGGCCGAGCCTGCCCGTCTGCTGAGCCACAACCACACCGTGGCCGAAACTAGAACCTGAGATCCCCTGGCCTTTGCACACCCTCTTGCTGCACTGTTCCCTCTATGAGTGGCCTGGCCCAGCCTCCCAGCTGCTGGAAGAGGGCTCTTTTAAACTCTAATGGACTCCTCACTGACCTGAAGTGCTAAACACAGCAACAATCACCAAATCTCTGAGTTGTGTCTGGCCCACTGGCCAAGCCTTTTCCATAATATCGTTGGTTTTTAAATCTCTGAAGTATGTGCATGATTGACCACAAAGGGTGAGAGACTCTGAGATTTCACAGGTACCAAGTGGCACGTCTGGGATTCAAAGCTGTGTCCTTTTGTCTCTGCCAGGTTGCTTCCCTCTGCAATGTCCGAGTCACTGCCCCCACCCATCAGGTGGGCTCCCAGAGCATCCATGCCTGGCAGCCTGGGCACCCCAGAGCTCACCAGGCTACCGCAGGCACTGTAGTGTGACTCCCAGGAGCCCCGCTAGTTCTGTCCTCCTAGCTGGGCCCCAGTGGCTCCAAAATCAGCCCCCCACCCCTCAGGCCTTCCGTGCGCATCCTTGCGCTTTGAGAGCTTAGTGGCCATGTGGCAACATTTACTGTGAAGGAACAGGTCCTCACAGGTGCCCCAGTCCAGGCTTATTGGGGCAGATTCTCTGCCTGAACATTTATCCTATCAAGGGCAAGATTTTTTTGCTGTTTTTATTATAACTATTAACACATGATTATTGTACAAATTAATGAAGGTGTTTCGCTATGCCATTTCCGTACATGTGTATGTCGTGCTTTGATCACGTCTGCCCTCCCTTTGCATCATGTCCCCTCTCCCCCAGATCCCCTTCCCTCACCCTCAGTCCTAACAGTCCCTCAGAGTCCCTCTTCCACTTTCACCTAAGAGGGAAAATACCTAATACTTGTCTTTCTGTGTCTGGCTTATTTCACTTAACATGATATCCTCCACTTTCACGCCTTTTCTTGCAAATGGCATGATTTCACTGTTCTTTATGATTGACTAGTACTTCAGTGTGGTAGATACCACATTTTCTTTACCCATTTGTCTGTCACTGGGCGCCTAGGCTGACTTCATGTCTTGACTATTATAAATAGCACTGCGGTAAACATGGGTGTGCAGATATGGCTTCAGGATGCTAACTTCATTGGCTATACACCCAGGAGCGGTCCAGTTATATCGTGTGATAGTTCTATTGTTAGTTTCTTGAGTAACCTCCATAGTGTTGCCACAATTGTTGTACAAATTTACAGTCCCACCAGCAGGATATAAGGGTTCCTTTTCTCCACATCCTCACCAGCATTTGTTATTTTACGTACTTTTAATAATAGTCATTTTGACTGGGATGAGTTGGAATCTCAAGGTAGTTTTGATTTGCATTTCCTTGGCTACAGATATTTAGTGTTTTATCCTATACTTATTGCCCTTTGAACTTCTTTTGGGAAGTGTCTTTTCAGATCACGTGCCCTTTTTTTTTTTATCAGATTACTGGTTTGTTCGCTGTTAGGCTTTTTGAACACTTTCTAAAGTCTGGATATTAATCCTCTGGTCAGGTGAACTGCTGGCAAAGATTTTCTCCTATTCTGAGGCTATCTCTTTACTCTGTTGATTCCATTGCAGTGCAGAAACTTCTTAATTTGATGTTCTCAAAGGGCAGTTTTAATGGTGGCACCAGTAGCGTCAATTGCAGCCAACATTTGTGCCATGGTTTGGATGCGGAGTGACCCCCAAAGTTCATTGCTGGAGGCTTGATCCTTAGTGCAGCAGCGTCAGGGGTGGGGCCTCTTGGGAGGTGCTTAGGTTATTGGGGGAGCTGCCCACGGAAGGAATTAATTTAGTTCTCATGGGACCCTAGGTGTGCTCTGGCTTTCTCTCTCGCAAGGTATTATTGCTCTCTATCTTGTGTTCTCCCACCTTCACAGCCATTCTCCATGAGTTTTTCTCCACAGCTGTGCTGATGCTGGTCCCGTGCCCTTGAACGTCCAGAGCTGCAAGCCTGATGAACTTCTTTTCCTTATAAAGCACCCAGTCTTGGAAAACATGGACTAATACTATTTACTTACCTCACACCATGGGCCAGACACTGTGTTTGGCACGTTGCACACATGACCTCACCTATCTTTACCACTCTATGAGTTGGATACTAGCTATCATGTCCATTTTACAGCGGAGACAGCTGCGGCTCTAGGAGATTTACTCATCCAAGGATATCCAGCTTGTGAGTGGCAGAGGCAGAACTTAAAACTTGAAACTGGCTCAGAAGTCTGGTAACAACCTGCTGCCTTCTTCTGAACCTGGGGCTTCCTAGACCATTCAGACACCTGGTGTTATAAAGCTGTTCCACAGACCGAAACAGCCCGCAAGAGCAGAGGAGCGTTAGAAAATGCAGAGGCCCATGTGCCACCACAGTGAGCAATCAGCATCACCAGGGGGCAGCCCGGAGCCTGGGTTTCAGTTGAATGTCTCAAATTGAATGTCTGGTGATGGGCCAGGTCTCATGACCTTTCCAAAGCCAGGCCTTCTTGCCCACTAATACCGTGACATGAACTGCTTTTGTAATGAACCCTATGACTAAAAATATTACTACCTCAAAACAAGCAAATGATTCAAGCAATGATCACTGGAATATGTTTTGTATGTTGGACAAGTAGGGGAAAAGGTCTTAGTCACTGCTCTGAAGACAGTGAATATCTATAGTATCTATCTATCTATCTATACTGAATAGCTATAGTATCTATCTATAATGAATAGCTATAGTACTGAAAGAGTCATATGCACTGCTAAGAATGGTGTCAAATCCTGAGAGAGTTGCTGAGGGACATGGGCCATGGTCAAGGTCAGGAATAGGTAGGTCACCCCCAAGGTAAAGCTCTTCGTAAATCACAGTGTGAGGAATACTCAATTATGTCAGTGATTTGAAATCATGAAGGCAGGGCATGGTGGTGCACACCTGTAATCCCAGCACTCAGGAGGCTGAGGCAGGAGGATCGCTGAGAGTTTGAGACCAGCCTGGGCTACAAAGTGAGCTCAAGGCCAGCCTGAATTGCATAGTGAGACTCTGTCTCAAAAAAAAATGAAATCGTGAAGTGCTCCTTAGACCTGCTAAATTAAGATAAGCACTTTAACCATCACCAAGTGGTTAAAAACATAGGTCTGAGAGTCAACTGAGAGTAAGTTTGCTACCACCCCCTCCCTTTTCCAGCTGTTTGGCCTTGGGCAGGTGTCACAAACACTCTGAGCTCAGTCTCCTATTCTGCCAGATGTGAATCATATTAATCAAGACAGAAATGAGACATGACAGCGTAGCCATGGCCCATAGGAGATGCTCCGTGAACGTAACCTGCTGTTAACCATGATACTGTGATCTTAATGGTACCTGTAGGAAATACCTGCCCCGTGCTAAACACCACCAGCAGATGGAGGACTCACACTCAGAACCCAGGGCCTAGCCCTGCACTATCCCATGTCAGGCCAGCTGTAGCCACCTGTGGTGCCCTGGGACCCCTCCTCACCTCTGTCCCTACCATAGCTTCTCCCTAGTTCCCCTTTCTGCCCTGTGTGCACCCCTTAGAAGAAAGCTGCTGCACATTAATGGGAAGCTGCTTCCCCTCCAACTGAGATCTAGCGTTTCCTTCCATCACAAAAGTGATAGCAGCAACACCCACAGCTGTTACCAGTGGAAATCACAGATATTCTCACATTACCTCACAGTCACTATGGATTTCACAGATGCTTCCTTCTGCTTATCCCCACCTTGGAATCATGACACTTATTAGACTTACCAGGGGATCTTGCTACTAATGTATTAACAGAGAAGCACATATTCTGCTCTGTCACAAAGTATGAAGTTTTGATCATTATGCGTTAGTACCCTGGTATCCTGTGCAATCCTGTGTATATTATCTTATGCATCTAAAGAACCATTGTTCTGAAAATGGACCCATACTACCCAAGTGCCTGTCCAGGGTGAAGTGGCTTCCTTTATTCTCATCATTTCACCAATGACAACCTTAGCGAGGTCAAGTCATTATTCAAGGGCACCCAGCTAATGAGGGATACAGGGCCAATTTGCCTTTGGTGTCCCTTGGAGCCTGCCCCAGTCCCGCCCGCCCCCTGCCACGTGGAAGGCCCTGTTCTGAGGGCTCAGGACAGATTCACCTCTAACGCGGCCTCTGACCTCCAGGAGGAACCAGGACAGTGGGGAGACGCAATCCTCTATAACCTAACACAAGATCTGAAGCTCATTTCCTTATAGGTTTTGACAGCACACTCTGGTCTAATTTTCCACTGGGGAGTGGGGCACTCAGAATGTGCCAAGGCTAGCGTAGGCTCAGCCCCAGGGTTCATTTGAGGTGCACTGACCTTGGGGGGGGGCGTGGAACACAGAAGACCTATGGATGATTTCCTAACGGCAGGTCCGAGAGAGGGTCCTAAGAACCCAACTAGAATGGATGAGGCTTTGTCTAGAGCTGAGAGCTGAGGAGCCAAGGAGAGAAAAAGCATCTAAGCACCAGTCAGTGTCCAAGCCCCAAACTGCCCCACAAATACCAATACAGCCGTTCTCTTCAGAAATAAGCGCTTACCCCTGTGAGAGAAGATTCTAGCACTGAGAATGTGACAGTGCATAAAACAGACAGGGACCCCACTGCTCTCAGGAATTTGAGGGCGCCTGGGTGACAGGGTGGGTGCAGAGAATCAAAAGACAATCAACTAATAAGGAAAGAGAGCAGGTTAGAAAATGATGAGTTCTGAGAAGCCCGGTCACTCCGGGTGGAGGGAGCGTGATCCCACGTAAACGTTCCTTCTCTCTTACAAGGTGCACAGCTCTGCAAAACACAGAAATCCCACCTACATCCTCTTCTCTCCAAGTCTGCAGAGATTAATCACGTTAAATCCATCATCTCACGCTAATGCAAAAGACCATTCTTTGCCTGGGTAATCTTAGCCAAGAAGGAAACCCAAAAAGAAAAAAAAAAAAAAAAAAAAAAAGAAAAAAAAAAAAAAAAAAAAAAAAAAAAAAAAAAGAATTCGAAAACTACCTGTAATCCCAGCACTTGGGAGGCTGAGGCAGAAGATTGCCTTGAGTTTGAGGCCAGCCTGAGCTACAAAGCAAGACCCTATCTCAAAAAACAAA
>NW_004956162.1:0-6958 GCF_000276665.1 Chinchilla lanigera
TTTTTTTTTGGTTTTTCTCCGGTACCGGGAACCGAACTCACGACCTTGTGCTTGCCAGGCAAGCGCTTTGCCGCTGAGCTAAATCCCCAGCCCCCGATTTTTAATCCTTGATGACCACCCCCCACAACACACACCTATTTGAAGTAAGGGCTCAGGGCACTTTTTAAAAATATAGATATACAAATATTTTTTCTTATCTTTTCTGTTAGCTTTATTGAACACACTTTACCTTTAGAAAACACAGAGCAGAGGCTAACTTAAGACATTTATTTATGGGCTGGGGAATGTAACTTGGTGGTAGAGTGCGTACCTACCATACACAAGGCCCTGAGTTCAATCCCCAGTACTAAATAAATAAATATCTAACCTCTTGTTGATCCTTTATAAATAATCTCCTCCCTCTGTTTTTAAATGTTTTTAAAAGCCAACACAAATTTTAAAAATAGGACATCGTTACAGAAGGTCCATGTTCACTATAAGTTAGCAGAACATTAGAGGGGACAGACTCCATGGTTGCTCCTGCCCCGAGGGCCTCCTGGTATTCCTGGCCTTATCATGTCTATCCCCTCGAGCTGGTTTGGCCTAGGACTTGCTTCTTAGGCCAAAGATGATAGGATGTCACTTCCGGGATGTTACCCACAACTGGAATGGCTGTCCTGGGAAGAAACTGTCCCCCTTGCTGGTTTTGAGGAAGTAAGTGGTCATTTTGAGTAGACTCAAATGGCAGGGAGCAGAGGGCAGCCTCTGGCCCAAAGTCAATACAAACTGAGGCCCTGAATCTGAAAACTCGTAGGACACTGCTGCTAACAATCATGTGAGCAAGGGGATTTGTTAGCTTCTAAGTGACACAGGCATCTTTAAGGACCAATTCCCGCATTCGCACACCCGCATTCAACACCTATTTGTTCCCCACCATTTTTACCACCTTCAACTGAGCATGCCCAGAAGCCTTGGTGTCCACCATCTTAATCTTTGAACATGTACTGTCTAATCTTGAATGGAACTTGCTCAGAAATGTGACCACCATCTTTCCTTCTAGAACTATGGCCTTAAACAGTAAGTGTACCCATCCCTACAGTACTTTCATGTATGAATTTGTATATGCCCTCAGAATAAAATCCCCATGCTTCCAGGTGGGCAAGGTGAAATGTACTCATAGTTCTAGCACTCTGGGAAGCTGAGCCAGGAAGATCACAACCTCAAGTCCAGCCTGGGCAACTTAGGGATTTAGCCAACTCTGTCTCAAAAATCTCAAAATATGTTTTTAAAAAATGCTGGGCATGTAGCCCAGTGTGAAAGCCCTGTGTTCAGCCCTCAGTCCCTAAATAAATAAGTACATACATAAAATTAAAAACCCCATGCTTCCTTTTGCTGAAGAGCCCTGTGCTCTCCTTATAGGTGGCACGTGGTAAAGCTTTCTCCATTCTATCTTCTGGTTATAGTCCCTGGCTTTGGACTCGCCAGAAGGGGGACCCATTGCTTTTGTTAAGAATCCTTCCCTCCCGGATCCTGGATGAGATTAACCCCGGTTTGCAGCTGTGGTAGCTAAAGGATGCCCGGACCCACAGGACTGTGGGATAACAAATGTATATTGTTTTACGCCACTCAGTTTGCTGTGGTGTTGTTCAGTAACAATAGATAATATGGTTACATAACACAAATATGAGAAAAGTTTACATTCTCACTAGAGTACCACTGTTAACAGCTTTGTGTAGGGGCCGGGGATTTAGCTCAGTGACACAGCACCTGCCTGGCAAGTGCAAGGTCGTGAGTTCGATTCCCGGTACCGGGAAAAGAAAAAAGAACAACAAACAACAACAACAACAAAAAGCTTTGTGGAGATCATCCTGGAAAAAATTAATATTGTCACTGAAAAAATAATTAAACTGAGCTCATGGTGGCACATGTTTGTAATCTCAGCCCTCTGGGAGGTTGAGGCAGGAGGATTATGAGTTGTTGCTCAGCTTAGGCATCTTAGTAAGACCCTGTCTCGAAATTTAAAAAAACAATTAAACAGGAACAAACAGGTAAAAAGAGAAAGTGCCTCTTTCTTCCTCTTGTCCTTCTCTCCCACTCACCTGGGAAAGCCGCTCTCCACAATTTTCTTTCACTCTCTCTGAATGTTCATAGAAATGTACATATATCTATGTAGACATGTATAAAATAAAGCTGCACATACATAGCACACAGATATAGAATGTGTGCATGTAGAAGCACATTTCTCACATTTTTAAACAGAAGTACCCATGTATACTTTATTTTTAAGATGTACTATGTTATTCTGTACCAGCTACTCCAGTCAAAAAACTAGTGGCCGCCTTTGTTTTACTTTTTCCTTTATCTACTTACATCCGAGTGGCCAGTCAGCACTGTGTCGCCATCTTGGAATAGACCCCAAGGGTGCTCTTCCCCACTTCCGCTCTCTCTGGGGGCCCATCTGTGACCTCTGATCTCCGGTGCTTCCCTCACCTTCGGTCTCCAGGGGTCTCCTGCTTGGGCCCCACCCGCAAAGCCTCTTCTTCACAGGGCAGCTGGAGCAAGGGCTAAAAATCGAGTCAGGTCATGTCATTCTACTCAGAACCCGCCAAAAGTTCCCACCCATTACAGCTCTTTCCAGCCCTTTTAAGTGTTCACAGCCCTGGAAAAGCTAAGAACGGCCATAAAAGTACTGGAGTTCAGAATGAATGGTGAGACTGAAGGATAGAAAGAAAAATTAGGAGAAAACTAAAGCAGGAGTTTTCAAACACGTCAAGACAACTCTTTCTCCTCCAGTTCCCGGTACCCCCGATACAAGTACCCGCCTGTGGCTGGGCCTTGCCACTTACCCTCCTCACTGCCACTGTGACACTGGGGAGTTAAGTTTCCAAAGGACTTGTCTTTAGCAACATATGTGACCACTCTGGCTTCACTGACACTCGCCCCGATGTGTCATCATTATTCCTGCATCTTAAAAATTTTCACTTTTTATTTGTGGTATGGGGAATTGAACCCAGGACCTTTGCACTTAGTTAACTTCAAACCCAGCCAGGCAACTCAGTGATTAGTGAGACTCTGTCTCAAAATGACAGGTGGACAGATAGACTGACAGATAGGACTGGGAATGCAGTCAGTGTAAAGGTCTGGAAAAAAATCTTATTTGTTCCTCTCAATCGTTCACATCTTAACCTAAATATTCATCAGTCTATCAAGATCCAATGTGAATTTTACTTCAGATATGAGCCCCCAATGTTGAAGTAGCCCATCTGTCCCAGGGTACCCTCTCTTCCTTCCACGATCATGTCAGGCTATTTGAGTTATGGTGGCAGTATACTCATTCCCCTTATGACTAACACAGTGTAGTACTGAGTGGGTTGATCTCGGAAATCGTTTCATTAAAATATATATATTTTTTGTCTTTTTGAGACCAGAGTCTCGCTATGCAGTTCAGGCTGGCCTTGAGCTCACTTTGTAGCCCAGGCTGGTCTTGAACTCACAACAATCCTCCTGCCTCAGCCTCCCGATTGCTGGGATTACAGGTGTGCACCACCATGCCCCCGCTATTAAAACATTTATTACAGAAATAAAAAGCCACCCATGTAGGACACTCCTCCAGTTTTGTAGTGGTCTTTCCTCTCCTTTTGGCCAAGGAGCAATCTTCTTGCAAATGCTCGCAGCTGATAGGAGCTGACACTGTGTAATAAGATGAATCTGCTTTGCAGTATCTTACTGACTCTGTGGAAATGACTTTTGGTTGATTACTTTTGTCTGGAAACTAGATTTAGGCTCATGCCTGTAATCCCAGCACTCGGGAGGCTGAGGCAGGAGAATCACTGAAAGTTTAAGGCCAGCCTGGGCTACAAAGTGAGCTCAAGGTCAGCCTGAACTGCATAGTGAGACCCTGTCTCAAAAAGACCAAAAAAAAAAAAAAAAAAAAAAAAGAATGAAGGAAAGAAAGAACAGTCTCTTCAATGAATGGTGCTGGGCAAACTGGATAGCTGTCTACAGAAGAAATAAACTATATCTCTACCTCTCTTGGCATTTACAAAAATAATCCCAAAATGAATCAAAGATCTAAACATAAAACTGTGAAACTACTAGAAGAAAACAGGGCAGATACTTTAACGATGTCATAACAATAATACTTTTTTGGATAAGACCTCAAAAGCACAAGCAATAAAAGCAAAAATAGGTGAATAAGATTACACCAAAGCAAGAAGATTCTAACCAACAAAGGAGATAAAAATAAAGAGATATCCTAGAATAGGAGAAAGCATTTTCCAACTATTCATTCAACAAGAGATTACTGTAATTCCCAGAATAACTAAGGAACTCACTCAATAGCAAAATATAAAAAAATCCTATTATAAAATGGGTAAATGACCTGAATAAATATTTCTCAAACAGGATATACAAATGGCAAATAAGTCTATGAAAAAATGTTCACCATCACTAGTTATCAGAGATATGCCAACAAAACTACAATGTGATTATCAACTCACTTCAGTTACAATGGCTATCATCCAAAAGATAAAAAAATGTTAGTGCAATAGCTAATTTGATGTCAACTTGAATAAGAAATGCCTAGCGGGTTAATGGAACACAGTCCTGAGAGTGTCTTGATGTTTGACTTACTGAAGAGGGAAGACCCACTCTGGATATGGGTGGCACCAAGCAATAGGCTTGCAGCCTGGATGAAATACAAAGGGAAAGGAGGTGTTTACTGTTTTGCTTTTTCGGAGGAGCTCCAGTCTTCACTATTGCCTTTGGACATTAGTTCAGGCTTCTAGAACACTCTTTAGCCTTCCAACACAGACCATTTGGCTTTCCAGTACAGACTCACATCAGGTTGTGCTGTGACCTCCAGGCCTTTGACTTTTGACTGGACCCTCTGGCGCTCCAGCACACATCCACCCTTTTGCATTCTTCCACTCTTGACTCTGCAGGCAGTCATTGTAAGCCCACTTTGTAAATCCTTCATATATTATATCATATTAAATCTGTTCCTCTAGTGATCCCCAACTGACACAGCTGATAAGGAAACAGAGCTCTCATACACTGTCGGTGGGAATGTAAATTAGCACACCCATTATAGAAAACAGTATGGATGTTCCTAAAAAAAAACCCCAAAGCAAACAGAAAAACCCTGAAACTACCAGATGATTGAGCAATACCGCTACTTGACGTATAACCAAAGGAATTGAAATCAGCATGTCAAAGAGACATGTGCACTTACATGCTTGTTACCAGTGTTCACAATAGCCAAAATATGGAATCAGGGGCTGGGGATTTAGCTCAGTGGCAAAGCGCCTGCCTGGCAAGTGCAAGGTCATGAGTTCGGTTCCCGGTACCAGAGAAAAACCAAAAAAAAAAATGGAATCAACAAAAGTATCCATTGAAAGATGAATAGATAAGCCAAACACAGTATATATATACTGATGGAATATAGAGTATATACACTGATGGAATATTGTTCAGCCATTCAAAAGAATGAAATTCTTCATTTGCAATAAACATAGATGGGACATGGATGGGACACTGAGGGACATTATGTTATGTGAAGTAAGTCAGACACAGACAAATACTGTATATTCTCACTTTGCATATGTAAGGTAAAGCTGATCTCAGTAAAGCAGAGAACAGAATAGTGCTTACTAGAGCCTATAAAGGGGTGTGTGTATGTGAGCCAAAAATGATGGTTAATAGGTATAGTGACACAGCTGGATAAAGGAATAATAACTTCTCGTGTTCTATAGTATAGTAGGATGACTGTGGTTGATAACAATTAAATATTTCAAATTAACTAATAGGGGGTTTTGAGTGTTCCCAATACAAATAATTAATATACTCATGTATCTGAGGTGAAAGATATGTTGATTACTCTGATTTAACAATTATACATTATATACATGCACTCAAATAGCATGCTGTCTCATAAATATACATGATTTTTGTGTTAATTAAAAATATCAATTATACATAGAAAAATTGTTCATCATCACTAATCATCAGGGAAATGCAAATCAAAAACATGATGAATTATCATCCAGCTAAAGTGGCTATAAAGAACATAGTAAAAAAAATAACTAATGCTGGTTAAGATATGCAGAAAGGAGAATTCTCCATTACTGGTGGGAACATGAATTAGTACAGTCATTATAGAAAACATTATGGCATTTCCTCTGAAAACTAGGAATAAAACTACCATATGATCCAGCAGTCCCATTACAAAGTATTCAGTCAAAGGAATTGAAATCAATATATGGAAGAGATACCTGCACTCAATTATTTATTGCAGTACTACTCACAAAAGCCAAGATATAGAATCAACCAATGTGTGAATGATAAAAGAAATGAGGTATTATTCAGCCATAAAAAACAATGAAATCCTGTCACTTGCAACAAAAGAGGAAAGCAAAAGCTCCCAATACAAAGAAGTGAAATGCTTAAGGAGATGAAAATGTTAATTACCCCAATTGGATCATTACTTACTATATACATGCAATGAACTATCATAGCATACTCCACAAATTTAACCAATTTAAAAAATAACTGTGAAAGAAAAGAAGCAATACCTGCATAATCCTTTCACTTCTGTGTTAGTTTTCTTTAGTAAATTACAAATGTCTTAGACTTGAATTTGTTCTTGATTCATATACTGCCTTGAATGTGATGAGCACTCAGAGTTCTTTGAACAATTGAATGCCACTGTGCCTCTTGCTATTGATATGGCAGATGTTTATGGACAGTTGTCTTTTACTGGGCGTGTTGGTGCACACCTGTGATCGCAGCACTCTGGGAGGCCAGTGCAAGAGGATCATGAGTTCAAGATGAGCCTGGACAACATAGTGTTCTAGTGAGACCCTATCTCAAAAAAAAAAAAAAAAATGCTGGAGATGTAGCTCAGATTGAAGGCAATGGATCCGTCCACAGTACTGGAGATGGGGCTTCTCTGATATACCCACAATAACTCCACAGCTTC
>NW_004956163.1:0-7147 GCF_000276665.1 Chinchilla lanigera
AAATCTCCAGTATCACAAAATATAAACACTTGGCAAAGCGACGAGGCAAGGCGGGATGGGAACAGGAGTAGAACCAAGGGGCTGGAGAGGTGCTGGGGGTGACAGCACGGGAGGCAGAGGCCTGAGGGCGTGGGCAGGCAAGGCCTCTGTGATGCCATGGAATTGTCTCTGGACCCCATACAGGGTCCCTTAGCAACCTCTAGCTGCAGCCAGAGATGTCCAAGGGAGGCCAGCAGCAGCAGCTACACACAGGCTGCACAACCCAAAGGGTGTCAGGGGCTTGGAGTAAAGCAAACGGCACCTGCCCTTTTCCAAACCCTCCCCACATCCCACTGAAACAGGGACTCATCCCCACTTTACAGATGAGGATGCTGAGGCCCAGGTCTGCGACATAACTTGTTTGAGTTGAACCAGAACAGTCGGGCTCCCTCAGCTGGCCTCTCAACCCTGACTCTCCCTTGCCACTTACTGGTACAGCTGGGATTGAAGGAGCAGAGGGAAGACCCAGCTCTGTCCCTGGCTGCCAGTAAGTGCCCAAGCACTAGGGTGTTAGTAGTCAGGATGACTTCTTTTTCGTTTGTTTGTTTGTTTGTTTTTTGAGACAGGGTCTTGTGGTATAGTTCAGGCTGCCCCTGAACTAACTATATAGCCCAGGCTGGCCTCGAACTTGCGGCAGTCCTCCTGCCTCAGCCTCCTGGGTGCTGAGATTATAGGCATTCGCCACAATGCCTGGCTAATTGGGATGGTGAAGGACTTTCCAGGGAGGCCTGAGCGATCAATGCCAGAAATGGGGTCTCTCTACCTTGGCACAGGGACAGAGACAGAACAGGGAGCTGGAAAACCCTGAGATGCCTCCAGAAGCGGGTACTGAGGTTCTGTGCTCCAGAGCCAGAAAAGCTGTGTGACCTTGAACTCATATACTTACCTTTCTGAGTCCCAGTCTCTACCTCCCTGGAGAGGGACAGGGCAGGAGTCAAAAGGAATTATAAAAATTTCTCAAAGAGCAACAGTCCTAGGCAGAATTCCTGGGAACGCCAGCTGTCCCCTCAGCCCAGTCCACACACCCAGCCCAAGACACAGGACAGGAAGTGAAACACTGGAAACAGTTCCTTTATTTGGGGGCAGAGCCTGGCTCGTTGGTGGGTAGAGGCGGCGCAGACGCCAGGCAACAGACCAGGTGCACAGCAGGGTCGATGGACGAGCCCCGACGTGGGTGAGGGATGCCCTCAGCTGCAGGTGCCAGGCCCAGGAGGAGGGGGTGTCAGGCATCAGATGCTGAGCCCCTCAGTGCCCACAGGGGCCAGACCCTGAGGGCCAAAGTCTCTCCCACCCTTGTTCCCACAGGAGGGCAGCCTCTGTGCCCTCCTGCCCCCAGCGTAGAGTCCAGGCCCAAGGGAGTCAGATACTGTGGAGGCCACCCAGAGAGGATACATAGGGCGGTGAGCCAGTCTCAGCCAGGGGAGGGCCCCCACCCCCAGAGAGCAGGCGCAGCTGGCAGAGCCCGCACTTTCATTAACCTGCTCCCCCCCACGGCACACGGCCCGCACAGCCGCCCTCTCCACAGAAGTCACACAGCGCACACAGCCAGGCTCCCGCCCACGGCCCGATGGGCCGAAGACTCGCCTGGGCCATCACCTACTGGTTCTCCTCCCTGCTGGCAGCGTGAGGGAGAAAAAACACAGGGGTTCAGCTGGGCCCAGCCAACATCTGGCAGAAAGAGCCCCACCTGAGGTAAAAAGGGGTGTGGCTCACATGGGGGACACTGGCAGGGAGTCGGTGCCCTAGAGCTGTCCCGGGAGCGGGGAGTGAGCTGGAACGGCCCTGGCGGCCGGATACTCACAGTGTCTGATACGTGCTGTCCTTGGCCTTGAGGAAGCGCAGCACAAAGAAGGCCAGTGCCTGCAGGCTCAGCACCAGCACGACGCCCCCAATGAAGCTGGCACCATCGAAGCCGGGGCTGTGCGCTTCAGGAACTTCGGGGCTCCCTGCGGGGTGAGGCAGGGTGGGGGTCACAGCAGGGACCAGAGTCCCAGCCCACATCTGGTGCAGGACACTCTGAGGTCCTCGTCCTTACTACGGGGCTAGAACATCAGGTGTGGAAGGCCAGCTTGGCCCAGCAGGCAGAGGGGAAGGGAGGGGTATGTCCAGGCTGGCCATGCTCCTGAGCTTCTTAGTGGCTTTACGCCTCGCACACCCTCTCTGGGCCTCTTGATCATATGGGCCCAGTAGGTGGGTGGGACCAAATAGCAACCAAGCCGCCCTCCAGCCTCCATCTCTCCCTAGCCCAAAAGGGTGAGGATGGGGTTGGCACTCAGGTGCCCAGAGCCCCCTGGCCACAGGGCCTTTCAGCTGAGGGGCTCAGGGCGCAGTGCTGCCCGATGTACATGATGAGCTCCATTTTCAGGACTCCTGAAAGTAAGGAGGCGGAAGGGAAGGGGGAGGCCCAGGGCCGATACGCTACACAGTGGGTAGCTGGAGAGTAGGCGATGGGCCCGACTTGGCTGAAATGGCCTCACAGGTAGGTCGGACAGAGGTGGACTCACCCAGGCTCCCTGGACCCTTTCCTCTGGTGTTCAGAGGATAGAGACTTAGGGCTACAGTTGCCAGGCAGGGTCTGTGTGGCCCCAAGCTGTGCCACGGTACCTATCAACTCCCACCAGGGATTCGGTTTCAGACCCTTGGCCAGGTGCCCAGCGCAGGGCGGGCTGTGGGCGGATGATCATCCTGGGATAGTAGACAGAAGCCCAGCCGGGAGCAGAGTCCGCTTCCCAGGGGGTGTGGGCGGTGGATGCAGGAATGAGAATAGGAGGGGCAAAGGGTGGCCTCAGCTACAGCTCAGGGAGCCCCAGAGAAGGACACTGGAGAGGAGGAGCAGAAAAGGAAGAAATGAACCACACTCTGCAGATCTGGGGCTCCGGCCGCGGCAACCATCAATAATTCAGCCTCTGAGATCAGTTTCTGGCTTTAATTAACCAAAAGCCTCTTCAGCTATCCTGGCCAAGTCTGGTGACCTAAGGCCCCTGAGGGGCAGTGGGAACAGAAGGGAAGGGTCCTTGCCCTGCTTGGCTGGGGATCTGCCTGGGACCCCCTGCGCCTGCGGGTTGCAGTAAGTGGTCACTCAGGACATCTCATTAGCAGCCAGAGCCGCAGATCCCCAGCTCCTGAGAGGTCGCCCTGACTCCCCACCACAGGTGAGGGACAGGAGGGATGGGAACCACCATGTTGGTCGCCTTCAATGCACTAGACACAGAATCGGGTCTTACACAGCAGAAGGAGACCAAGTGGGCCTGGAGGCGGGAAAGGGTGGCACAGACCCCAGGTACCAGACTGGGTGCCCAGCAGCAGCTCATAAAAGAATAAGATTTCCAGGGAATTTTTTAAAAATCATAAAATCATCAGGACTGTAGGAATTATCCAAGCCATTTTACGGATGTGGAAACAGATAAGTCAGGAGGCTGAGGCCACTGAACACGTCAATGCCTGAGCTCAGCTCAGTTCCCTACTCCGCCCCCTATGTCCCCAGGGAGCACCCACCTGTTGTGACTGTCTTCGGCTCATAGGTGGGGTGGTGGTGGGCAGCTGAGGAGACAGAATCCACAATAAAACAACCCTCCCGATCCCTGGCTGCCGGCAAGACCACAGCCCCAGCCAGCAGCTGGACTCTGATTCAGATTTGGCCCTGGTCCAGCTCCAGACACCCCACATATTTTGAAGCCTCATAGATGTGCCCTATCTCAATCTCTACCTACAAGGCTCATCTCTGGTGCCACCTCCTCCGGGAAGCCCCGCTCCGTTCCTTTCTGAACTTCCAAATTGGGCCTGGAATATAGCTCAGCAGTACAAGCACCTGCCTGGCAACTGCAAGGTCCTGAGTTCGATTCCCGGTACCAAAAAAAAAAAAAAAAAGAACTTCCAAAGCCCTGGCTATGCCTTCTAACAGAACCGTTAATGCTCCCTTCCCTTCTGCACCCCTGGACCCATTTACAGATGAGGAAATAGGCCAGAGAAGGGAAGCGACTACTCCACAAGCTAAAGGCAGAACTGAAATTGGACCCAGGTGTTTGTGGGCACAGCTCACTCCCCAGGAGAGGCTTGGGGAGACCTCAGCCCCCACCCTCCGCTTTGGCTTAGGCCAGTAGCAGCTCCCTTACCGGGACAGGACTCTGAGCGATTGTAGACAGAGCAACCCTCCTTGGCCACCTCCGCATGGGCCACACAGTGTCCTGAGGGAAGAAGTTGGAGGGCAGTGGTCTGGGGAGAAGCCAAGGCCTGGGGTCCGGGGCTGGGGGCGCCGAGCTTGGGGAGGCCAAACTCCATACCTGGCTCCTCCGGCTGACACTGCTGCCACACACAGCCTGAGCGGTTGTGTGCTCCGTCCCCTTCCACACACCGCTCACAGGGCTCCAGTTGTTTGCAGCCCCCTCGGACAGCGGGCCAGATGTTCAGGCGGATCAAGGCTCCCCGCCCAAAGCCTCGAGCTCCTTTACCTGGGAGTGGGGCGGGAATGGGAGGGGAGCAGCTCCCACGACTGTGGCTGTCATCCCTCTGCACACACCTGGCGCGTCCACAAGCCCAGGATCGCGCTCGCCTAGCCTCCCCCACATTCCCTGAGTCTCCCTTTGCATACACCTGGGGCCCCCGGCCTCCAGATACACCTGAAGCTCCCTGACCCTCCACACCTGGAGTATATATGCATGCACACAGCGGAGCCTCATTCTCCCCCCTGGAGCCCTGCCCCTGTCTGGAAGGTCCCCTCCCCGCAAGCCTAGACTGCTCTCGGGAGGTGGCTGGGTGAGGGGCCTGCTCCACCTGTCCCTGCCCGGCCCCTGCCGCGCATTACCAGCCGCCGCGAGCTGGGCACACAGGAGGAGGCAGCAGCAGCCGCCACAGAGCGCAGCCCGCACGGCGCGGGGTCTCGGCGCGGCCATGGACGCGGGGCGAGGGCTGGGGGCCGGCGGACAGCTGATGTGCTGCGTCCGTTCTGGACTCGCTCGCTGGAGCTGGTGTGGGAGTGAGACCTGGGCAACTGGGGCGTGGCCAGTCGGGGGCGTGGCCAATGGGAAAGCCAGGTGGGGCCGGGAGGAGCCAATACGGGCGTGACCGGTCAAAGGTGTGGTCGCAGCCCGCTGTCTGGGCGGGGCTTGAACAAAAGGGGCGGGGTCCAGAACTAACCGGTGGCTCACTGGGTGCCTCCACCCACAACTTCTGAAAACGGCACTAGCGGCTGTTTCCATCCCTGCTCTACAGCTGAGGAAACCGAGGCTTAGAAAAGGTGAGTGCCCAGACCGAGGTCACAGTGGCAAAATCGGTATTTGAAGTGACGTCACTTTTTTGCCTTCAGGGCTTGGCTCAGGACCGGATTTGTAGGGTCTTTCCCAGCCGACCCTACGAAGGCTGCAACAGGCCTCAGCTGCCTCTCAGCTCGGTTGTCCAGGCCCAGCTCCGGCGTTCCCTGCCTTCCAGCCCTTGTATCCTTCTCCCTTCTACCCCTCAGCCCACCACATCCTCCGGGCAACCGTGGGTCACACCCGTACTAGGTCAGGTGGGATTTCTGAAGCCTTCCCCACGGTGTCCTCTCCTGCCTGGCACCGCCTTACCTTTCTTCTTCTCTCTTCTCAGCCACTTGTCAGCTTTCTTAGGGGGAATCTTTTCCCTTTCCCTCCTCCTCCCCCTCCCTCTCCAGCCCCCTCTTAACTGATGGTGGCCCAGTTTAGTCCTGAGCCCTAGTCCACACACTTCCTAGGGGGACATCTTGGGCATTTCTCTGCCATCAGTCCCCATTTAAAAGCCAAGAAAAGCGGGGAGCTGTGGCACATGCCTATAATCCCAGCACTGAGGGAGGCTAAAGCAGGAGGATTGAAATTTCTGACTCCTGTCTCAAAATAAAGGGCTCCGGGTAGCTCAGTAGTAGAGCACCCCTGGATTCTGTCCACAGTTAAAACAAAAAATCCCAAATCTCTCATCTCCATCCCCAGTCTAGTTCAGCTTCCCAGCTACCACACCTGTAACTAACCACACGTAGCTAATAACCACTGGCCCCTTATTACTGAGAGAATACACATTTTACTAAGAGCTTTTTTGTTGTTTTTTTGTTTTTTTGTTTGTTTGTTTGTTTTGTTTTGTTTTGTTTTTCCGGTACCGGGAACTGAACTCACGACCTTGCGCTTGCCAGGCAGGCACTTTGCCGCTGAGCTAAATCCCCAGCCCCACTAAGAGCTTTTATTTGGCAGCTTCTACTCCACTCTCCACAACTACCCCCTAGGCACGATTTGTGTCACTCCCAATTTGCAGGCTGCTCAGGGGCACAGTTCTGCCCTGTGCCGTCCCTCCCCTGGCTCCCTGTACCCTGGGCACCTCCACTTGAGTGCCTGCAGACCCCTGCAACCACCTGGTCCTTTTTCCCCATCCAGGGAGGCCCCCGTTATCCACCCCATCACTCAGGCTGGAAACCATAGGACTGTCACCACCTATAACTGTCTCAGCCTCCAGATTCAAATCCTGTCCAGCCTCCTGGGTCCCGAACACTTGTCATCCTTCTCCTCCTTGGCCCAGCTCACTGCCTCACTCCCCAGGTCCCTCCCCAAGCTGGGCCCCCAGCGCAGGGCTCTCCTGAGACTGCATTTAACCACCTTCTCCCAGTTAACAATTCCCCAGCAATGGCTTGGCCTCCGCAACCTTTCATTCCTGGCTCTACAAGTCTTGTTAGCCTTTCTTAGGCCCTCCCTATCCCCTTCTTTCTGCAGCACCCCCCCACACTTGCCTTCATCCTAGCTCCTCTCTCCTGGGGAGCTGCCTCCGTCCCTGACCCTATCTGCCTGGCCAACTGATCCTTCAAGCCATCCCAAGAATGATCTTGGAAAAAATAAGTCAGATCACACCAGCCACCCGCCTAAGCCCTTCAACACCTATCTCACAGCTTTCTCCAGCCCACAGGGATCTCCTATTGTGACCCCTCTGGCTCAACTTTCTCCCCCTGTGCAACAAAGTGGGTTCCTTTGCTCATTTAGCCTCCCCTCTGCTCCTTGAAACTCTTCTGTTCTCTCAAGTGACTCACTCCATGACCTCCCTTACCTAAAAGAGATCTGGTTATTCTACATCACAGCACCTGCTCTTCCCTTTTTTTTTTTTTTTTTTTTTTTTTTTTTTT
>NW_004956164.1:0-7145 GCF_000276665.1 Chinchilla lanigera
GCACAGTAGGGAGGAAATAAAATAATGGTGAGTGATGCAGGTTGGGGAAAGCCCCTTTCTTTTCTTTTTCTTTGTTTCGTCATACTGGGGATTTATCCCACAGCCTTCATACTGAGCTATATCCTCAGCTCCCCCTTTTAAGAAAAGTTTTGTCCTGAGAAACCACTTTGAAGATACCAATATGTAATACAACAACCACTGTTAATTTCCTACCACTTTGTCTGTAACTCTGCATTGCGTGTATTGTTCTTACGCTGTTTTGTAAATGGATGCCTGTTTGTTAATACGTTTTCCTTCTTTTATTCTTAAAATAAATTTTAAAGAAAGTTTTGATTGTGAGACAGGGACTCTGTCTAAGTCACTAAAGTCGAACTTGTGATCCTTCTGCCCCTGCATCCCAAAGCGCAGGGATGACAGGCATGCAGCACCACACCCAATGGAAAAGCCACTTTCGGCAGAGTGGTCAGGGAGGACCTCTGGGAGGAGCTGACCCTGGAGCTGAGATCTGAAGGATGGGAAGGAGGCTTTGACAGAGAACTGCTCAGGGCACAGGGAACAGCCGGAGCAAAGGGCCTGGGAAGGAAGACAATGGATGCGCCGGGCACACACAGTCACCAGTGCGGCTGGTCCGCAGGGAGCCAGACAGCGTGTGGGCGACGAGGGAGGAGGGGCGGGAAGGGAGCTGTGCCCAGCAAGGACGAGATGCACGGGTGGTACAAGTGACCTGGATTTGTAATGACAAGTGGCAGCTCAAGACACCGGCAAGGGTGGGTTTGGGTCCAGGTGGAGACCAGTGTCGCCATCTTTCGCGCATCTTTGCCGTCCAACCAGCATGGCGCACTTTGGAGGCCCAGGTGGGAGCGCTGCCACAGAGCTGGCACTGGCAGAGGGATGATTAAGAAAAGGCAGAGAATGAAGAGATTCCCAGAGTCCCCAGACGAGGCGGCTCCCTCAGCCCCACACGTCAGGCCCGTCAAGCAGACCCAAATACCAAAGCCCTTCCAATGGAATAATTATAATATTAAGAACGAGCCCGCCCTTGCGGCGATGGATGGCGCGGAGACCCCGGAAAGCGCATCTGTGCTGTGAGCCATTACGGGTCCCTGACAGATGTGTCTCTCCCCTCCAGCCCCAGCCCAGCTGCAGACGAAGACCTGTCCCTTTCTTCCGCGCAGACAAGGATTGATGAGGATTCTCCAGAGCACTCAGACAGGCAAGGGAAGGCTCGGGACCTTTTCCCAGCCTGCAATTTATCTTGGGGGGACTTATTCACATCACTTTTTACAGGCCGGACTGTGCTCTGACCTGGTACATTAATCTCTCTGAATAAAGTAATAATAATCAAAAAGAGGGAGCTGGACAGCTGCCAGGGAGGCATTAATAACTGTCGCCCACACCTCCGCAGTGCAGGCAATGGGTGTTGGGCTCCTCCCCACCCTCTTGCTCCCAGAACTATTTGAGGAGAAGGAAATAAGGCAACCTGGGCTTGGGGGGCTTTTATATAGATGGTGCATGGGAGGTCATCTCTGAAATCGGCGCTGAGGTGTTCCCTCATATGAGGTAGGACACTCATATGGGAAAGACTATTGTCTAAGCATGCGGCAGAGCTTCTGGAGTTGGACTGCCAAGTTCAAATCTCAGCTCAGCCACTTACATGCCGTGTGACCTGGCGCTACTTCCTTAATCTCTCACCACTTGTTTGTTTTTTGTTTTTTGTTTTTGTTTTTCTTCTGGTATCAGGAATCGAACTCACGACGTTGAGCTTGCCAGGCAGGAGCTGTGACGCTGAGCTAAATCCCCAGCCCCAATCTCTCACCACTTGGTTTTGTCCTACTGAGAACGTACAATACTTCAGCCTGGGTGGGAAAGAGTTTGGTTGTTCCTCAGAGTTAAGTACAGAATTATCACAGGACCCTGAAACTCCACACATAGGTATTTTCCCAGAAAGATTGTATTCAAATAGACATTTGTACATGAAATGTTCACGGCAGAACTATTCACAATTGCTAAAAAGGGGAACCAGCTCTAAATTCCATCCATGGACAAATGGCAGGTGACCCATCCGTACAGTGGAATACAATTCAGCCAGCAAAAAGGAGTAAAGTATTGATCCGTGCTATGACCTTCAAGAGGCATATGACCTTGAAAGGGGCCAGACTCAAAATGTCACATATAACACAGCGCCACATACACAGAGAGTCCAAAACAGAGAGAAGGCAGGTGAGTGGAAGTGAGGGTGAGGTTTCCTTGGGGTGTCCCAGACGTTCTAGAAACTGGATAGAGGTATTGGTTGCACAGCACTGTCAATGCACTAAATGCCACGGGATGGTGTACTTGATTAATTTTATGCTACATGAGTTTTAGTTCAATTTTTTAAAAAAGACAACCTAAGACAATAGCCCTTGCTTTGTAAGTCTGATGCAAGACGGAAATGAGTTTGAGAAGAGCCCAGCTCACAGGAAGAGGTGACCCCACCGGCTGCCCCTGTGGCTACCACACTGTCATGAGGCTTGCAATCTTAGCCGAGTTACTTAAGTGAGCTTCCTCTCTGAGAAAACAGACACTGGTAGCATCCGTACTCGGAGAACGGAGAAGGTTAAACAAGATGACGTCTTAGGAGGCGATCAAAGCCATGAGGACAGGGACTTCTGTCTATTTTGTCCAGGGACGTCTCCCCCATGCCTTCATTAGAGCCTGCCCAGAGCTGGCATCCTGCAAATATTTCCGGAATAAATGACATTGCTTAACACGTTGCCTGACTCCTGGTGATTGCTTAGTAGTGTTTTGTCGTGTTAATTACTATTAGTTTGGCCACTATAGTTCTTTGCGAGTCCCTCAGTGATCTCTTCTTGCACAGAGAAGTGAGTGCTACTATGCCTGTAGATTTGTTTTTTATGACTGACTTATTTGGACACCTACTACATACAAGAGGTGTGAGCTGAGCTGAGAATGGAATTTAAGCTCCCACTGTTGCTATAAGAGGAGGTGGGGAGCGTTAGTACGTATAGATGGCACCCATCCATCCATTCACTCATACTTCCCTCCCTCTGTCTTTTTATCTACCCACTCACTGCGTGTACCCACCCACTCATCCCATGTACCCACCCACTCACCTCATCCATCCATCCATCCATCCATCCATCCACCCACTTCCATTTACCCACCTACCCACCCCCATCCATCCATTCACTCACCCATTCCTCCATCCTTCCCCCTATGCAGCCATCTGTACACGCACCCAGGTATCAATCCATCCATCTACTGACCTTCCCAACCAACCATCTAATTTATCCATGTAGAGATGTATATACCCATTCATTCATGCAGGGATATATATCCACCCCCTCAAAACACATACATAATACACACACAGATATAACGAATGCTTCTAAATGTATAATAAGGGGCAGGTATATAGCTCACAGAGCCTGCCTGGCAAGTGCAAGGTCGTGAGTTCAATTCCTGGTACAAAAATAAAAACAAAACCAAAAAACCCAAAAAACAAAAAACAAAAAAAACAAAATAAATGCCTAACAGATACTGGTGATTCATTAACATATAAGCTAGATGCACTCACTTCCGGGATGGAGGGTTTTAGTTGGGAAGAAGTGAGGTGAAGCCACGGAAAGGGCAATCAGATTAGTTTTTAATTTTAAAAATATTTATTCACTTATTATTATTATTTGTTATTAAGGATTAACCTATGGCCTTTGCACTGGGCTACATCCCCATATCTCTCTTTTAAATTTTTTTAAAATTTAAGACAGAGTCTCACTAAGTTGCTGAATCATCCAGACTGGCCTTGAACTTGCAATCATCCTGCCTCAGCCTTCCAGAGAGCTGGGATTATAGGCATATGACACCACGCCTGCCTCAGATCAGTTGTTTTTAAAAAGACTGCTGCTCCAGCTGCAGAGAAGAGAGTGAGGAGGAGAAGGAGGCGGCCAGGACTAGAGTGGTAGCCATGGAAATGCAGGAGGCGTCTGGACTCCAGGTCGTTTAAGAGGCAATGAGAACAGAACTTGGTTGCCGACTGAAGACACAAGAAAGGAAGAGAAAGAGAAAGAGTCCAAATTCATTTCCAGGCTGTAGACCTGAGCAGGGGTGTATGGAGGGCCCATACACAGAAAAGTGAGGAGAGGCCCCACTTTAGGAGTAGGTCCCCTTGGAAATCAGTCCACTGTGTATCATTATGTTGTCTGCTACCAGTGAAGATGCTGAGGCCCAGGGATCGCTCATGGACAGAGCAGTGGGAGCGGAGGAGGAGGAATGACGGATGGAGTAGTGATTAAAAATGACCATGAGGTGGTACACAATACTGAGCATATGCATGAGCCAGGCCAGCCCTGGATATCTGTAAATTCAGTTCCCTGCACACAGCCCCACGGGGAAGCCTCATGGCAGGGTGCATAGGGACCCAGCCCACAAAACCCGGGTAACTGAGAAGAGTTTAATACCAGTGCCATTCACAAATGTCTGGCTTGAGCTTAGGGAAACCAACAAGGGGTAGTCTGGAGTGGGGGGAGGGTGTGGCCACCAGAATAGACAGAAAGCTGCCTA
Organism: Chinchilla lanigera; assembly: GCF_000276665.1. NCBI lineage: Eukaryota > Metazoa > Chordata > Mammalia > Rodentia > Chinchillidae > Chinchilla > Chinchilla lanigera. The sequence continues at coordinate 4,561 of NW_004956164.1, forward strand.
GAGAAGCTACCTGTGACGGGGACCCTCTGCCTCATACCCGGGAAGGGATGGTAAGCATAACAGTGCCCAATTAATGGGGCCGCGTACAGATTTGATGGGGCAATGAGTGTATGGTGCTTCCAATGGCGCTGTGGTTGCCCAGGATGAAGAAGCCAGGTGTAGTGGGCAGAATAATCTCCACCCCACCAGGAGTCCTGTCCTAGTCCCTGGAACCTGTGAACACATCAACTTTCACGGCAAAGGGGGACTATGTCATTCTGCTTAAGTCAAGGACCCAGGGGTGGAGGATTACCTGGCTCGTCCAGGTGGGCCCAATGTCACCAAGATCCTTATAAATGGAAGGCAGGAGGGCCAGAGCCAGAGAAGGAGGGGTGACAGAGGAAGCGAGGTCAGAGGGAGAGGAGCCAAGGTCGCGACCCACTGCCATTGACTCTGAAGACGCAGGAGGGCGCACAGCCCTGCCCATGCCTTGACCTTGGCCCTCTGAGGTGCCTGTTGGACTTCTGGCCTCCAGAACTATAAGAAAATCAGCTCATGTTGTTTTAAACCATGAAGTCTGTGGCACGTGTCACAACAGCCACAGGAGATAAATGCACCACAGCAATAATAATATCTCTGCCTCCTTCTCCTCCTGGGCTTGCCATTGGCTGAACCCACCTGGAAGCCACTGGGCATAGAGGGCCATTGACAAAATTCACACAGGTCAGCTGTCCAGCTAGACAGCAGGGTGAGAAGGATGGTCAGCGCATCTGGACAGACAAGTGGAAGACATCCAGTTGTAAAGTTACTACTCTCATCTCACAGAAGGGGCAACTAAAGCACAGAGAGGCTAGGTAACTCATACAAGCTTGCACAGCTAGTGAGCACGAAGCCAGAAGTCATGATGATTAAATAATACAAGGGCAGGGCCAAGCATCCCTAATCTAAAAAAAACCCCAAATCTGAAATTTTGTGAGCTCCCACATGTGACAAGTGAAAAATTCCATACTCCACCTCATGTGACAATCAGAGTCAAACGCAGGTGTACTAAGAACACTGTACAAAGTTACTTTCAAGTTACATGTACAGGAAACATAAATGAATGTCAGACATGGGTTCCATCTCATAATACCTCATTATGAATAGGTAAATATTCCAAAATCTGAAGACCTTCTGGTCCAAGCATTTCCAATAAGGAACATTCAACTTGTATTGTGAATCCTTCACTGAACAATTTACTATGCATTTATTGCATAGTATGCAAATACTATGCATTTATTGTGAATCCTTCACTGAATAATTTACAATTTACAAGCATTGGGCTTGAGGCATATTTATATTGTGTACTATGAGGTTAGTGCTCTGTCTTTAAACCATTTTATTTTATTTTTGTTTTTGTTTTTGTTTTTTCCCAGTACCGAGAATCAAACTCATGACCTCGTGCTTGCCAGGCAGGCGCTCTGCCACTGAGCTAAACCCCCAGCCCCTTCAAACCATTTTAAAACTTCCTGGCACTGCCTTTGGGCACTAGAGGTCCAGCTTCATCTAAGGAAAACTTAAAATTCTGGTTCACCCAGATCTGTGCACGTTGGGGAGGGGAGATGGCGGCTCAAAGACTACCCCGGCTGCTAGGCTAGGTCAGCTGCCGCTCGAGAGGGATGGTTAATTCTAACCTGCTCTCTGCCAGGCAAGGCCTGGGCTACGTTCTGAGCTTTCTGAACCTGAAGGACAGCTATTTTTACAAAACGGAAAGCAAGGGTTTTCAGAGACCCACTGGTCCATTCACCATGGGCCAGGTTCCCTTTGGGTCATCTCACAGAGGCACTGGCAATCGTCATATTCTGTGCCTGGGATTTTCTGTCCACTTGGTCCTGAGTTCCTCTCCATGCCAAGGCAGTGCAGAGCATCACTGCTACCACTTCCCCATCCTGTGCCCCTGGCAGACATCGCCAATCTGAGAGCCCTTTCCTCTGAGCCTCAGGCCCCTTTACAAAACGACTGCTGGAAGCCACAAAGAGTCAGAACCTATCATGTACCCAGGGGCTGCAGCCAGTGCTTACCTTGGACTTGACGGCCAGGATCATCTTGGGCAGGGCCACGATGAGGCACTTGAGGGCGATGGTGATGTACTTTAGCACGAAGTCTGCAATGCCCACGATCCACAGCAGGTCAAAGAGGTCCAGCGTCTCCAGGTTGGGCTTCAGGAAGATGAGGCTGGGGGAAGCATTCAGAGAGCCTGGATGTCACTAAGGGCCAGGCCTCAGGTGCTCTTTCTATTCATGGGGGTGCCTCCTAAGTATCACCTAGGAAGAACCCTGACCTTGGGGTCAGACCTCTGTGTCTTGTTCCTTAATCTGCTACTGACCTGCTGTGTAACCTCGGGTGGGTTTCTTAACCTCTCTGAACCTCCGTGCCCTTGAGAATAAAAAGAAGAGACTGGCCTGGGGCATCATGAAGGCTCCCATTAATGCCCCCAGTTCACGGGTCCACAATACTCTTTACAAGAGAAAAGGGGCTGGGGATTTAGCTCAGTGGCACAGCGCCTGCCTGGCAAGTGCAAGGTCATGAGTTCGATTTCCAGTACTGGAAAAAAAACAAGAAAAAAA
>NW_004956165.1:0-7138 GCF_000276665.1 Chinchilla lanigera
AGTAGGGAGGAAATAAAATAATGGTGAGTGATGCAGGTTGGGGAAAGCCCCTTTCTTTTCTTTTTCTTTGTTTCGTCATACTGGGGATTTAACCCACAGCCTTCATACTGAGCTATATCCCCAGCTCCCCCTTTTAAGAAAAGTTTTGTCCTGAGAAACCACTTTGAAGATACCAATATGTAATACAACAACCACTGTTAATTTCCTACCGCTTTGTCTGTAACTCTGCATTGTGTGTATTCTTAGGCTGTTTTGTAAATGGATGCCTGTTTGTTAATACGTTTTCCTTCTTTTATTCTTAAAATAAATTTTAAAGAAAGTTTTGATTGTGAGACAGGGACTCTGTCTAAGTCACTAAAGTCGAACTTGTGATCCTTCTGCCCCTGCATCCCAAAGCGCAGGGATGACAGGCATGCAGCACCACACCCAATGGAAAAGCCACTTTCGGCAGAGTGGTCAGGGAGGACCTCTGGGAGGAGCTGACCCTGGAGCTGAGATCTGAAGGATGGGAAGGAGGCTTTGACAGAGAACTGCTCAGGGCACAGGGAACAGCCGGAGCAAAGGGCCTGGGAAGGAAGACAATGGATGCGCCGGGCACACACAGTCACCAGTGCGGCTGGTCCGCAGGGAGCCAGACAGCGTGTGGGCGACGAGGGAGGAGGGGCGGGAAGGGAGCTGTGCCCAGCAAGGACGAGATGCACGGGTGGTACAAGTGACCTGGATTTGTAATGACAAGTGGCAGCTCAAGACACCGGCAAGGGTGGGTTTGGGTCCAGGTGGAGACCAGTGTCGCCATCTTTCGCGCATCTTTGCCGTCCAACCAGCATGGCGCACTTTGGAGGCCCAGGTGGGAGCGCTGCCACAGAGCTGGCACTGGCAGAGGGATGATTAAGAAAAGGCAGAGAATGAAGAGATTCCCAGAGTCCCCAGACGAGGCGGCTCCCTCAGCCCCACACGTCAGGCCCGTCAAGCAGACCCAAATACCAAAGCCCTTCCAATGGAATAATTATAATATTAAGAACGAGCCCGCCCTTGCGGCGATGGATGGCGCGGAGACCCCGGAAAGCGCATCTGTGCTGTGAGCCATTACGGGTCCCTGACAGATGTGTCTCTCCCCTCCAGCCCCAGCCCAGCTGCAGACGAAGACCTGTCCCTTTCTTCCGCGCAGACAAGGATTGATGAGGATTCTCCAGAGCACTCAGACAGGCAAGGGAAGGCTCGGGACCTTTTCCCAGCCTGCAATTTATCTTGGGGGGACTTATTCACATCACTTTTTACAGGCCGGACTGTGCTCTGACCTGGTACATTAATCTCTCTGAATAAAGTAATAATAATCAAAAAGAGGGAGCTGGACAGCTGCCAGGGAGGCATTAATAACTGTCGCCCACACCTCCGCAGTGCAGGCAATGGGTGTTGGGCTCCTCCCCACCCTCTTGCTCCCAGAACTATTTGAGGAGAAGGAAATAAGGCAACCTGGGCTTGGGGGGCTTTTATATAGATGGTGCATGGGAGGTCATCTCTGAAATCGGCGCTGAGGTGTTCCCTCATATGAGGTAGGACACTCATATGGGAAAGACTATTGTCTAAGCATGCGGCAGAGCTTCTGGAGTTGGACTGCCAAGTTCAAATCTCAGCTCAGCCACTTACATGCCGTGTGACCTGGCGCTACTTCCTTAATCTCTCACCACTTGTTTGTTTTTTGTTTTTTGTTTTTGTTTTTCTTCTGGTATCAGGAATCGAACTCACGACGTTGAGCTTGCCAGGCAGGAGCTGTGACGCTGAGCTAAATCCCCAGCCCCAATCTCTCACCACTTGGTTTTGTCCTACTGAGAACGTACAATACTTCAGCCTGGGTGGGAAAGAGTTTGGTTGTTCCTCAGAGTTAAGTACAGAATTATCACAGGACCCTGAAACTCCACACATAGGTATTTTCCCAGAAAGATTGTATTCAAATAGACATTTGTACATGAAATGTTCACGGCAGAACTATTCACAATTGCTAAAAAGGGGAACCAGCTCTAAATTCCATCCATGGACAAATGGCAGGTGACCCATCCGTACAGTGGAATACAATTCAGCCAGCAAAAAGGAGTAAAGTATTGATCCGTGCTATGACCTTCAAGAGGCATATGACCTTGAAAGGGGCCAGACTCAAAATGTCACATATAACACAGCGCCACATACACAGAGAGTCCAAAACAGAGAGAAGGCAGGTGAGTGGAAGTGAGGGTGAGGTTTCCTTGGGGTGTCCCAGACGTTCTAGAAACTGGATAGAGGTATTGGTTGCACAGCACTGTCAATGCACTAAATGCCACGGGATGGTGTACTTGATTAATTTTATGCTACATGAGTTTTAGTTCAATTTTTTAAAAAAGACAACCTAAGACAATAGCCCTTGCTTTGTAAGTCTGATGCAAGACGGAAATGAGTTTGAGAAGAGCCCAGCTCACAGGAAGAGGTGACCCCACCGGCTGCCCCTGTGGCTACCACACTGTCATGAGGCTTGCAATCTTAGCCGAGTTACTTAAGTGAGCTTCCTCTCTGAGAAAACAGACACTGGTAGCATCCGTACTCGGAGAACGGAGAAGGTTAAACAAGATGACGTCTTAGGAGGCGATCAAAGCCATGAGGACAGGGACTTCTGTCTATTTTGTCCAGGGACGTCTCCCCCATGCCTTCATTAGAGCCTGCCCAGAGCTGGCATCCTGCAAATATTTCCGGAATAAATGACATTGCTTAACACGTTGCCTGACTCCTGGTGATTGCTTAGTAGTGTTTTGTCGTGTTAATTACTATTAGTTTGGCCACTATAGTTCTTTGCGAGTCCCTCAGTGATCTCTTCTTGCACAGAGAAGTGAGTGCTACTATGCCTGTAGATTTGTTTTTTATGACTGACTTATTTGGACACCTACTACATACAAGAGGTGTGAGCTGAGCTGAGAATGGAATTTAAGCTCCCACTGTTGCTATAAGAGGAGGTGGGGAGCGTTAGTACGTATAGATGGCACCCATCCATCCATTCACTCATACTTCCCTCCCTCTGTCTTTTTATCTACCCACTCACTGCGTGTACCCACCCACTCATCCCATGTACCCACCCACTCACCTCATCCATCCATCCATCCATCCATCCATCCACCCACTTCCATTTACCCACCTACCCACCCCCATCCATCCATTCACTCACCCATTCCTCCATCCTTCCCCCTATGCAGCCATCTGTACACGCACCCAGGTATCAATCCATCCATCTACTGACCTTCCCAACCAACCATCTAATTTATCCATGTAGAGATGTATATACCCATTCATTCATGCAGGGATATATATCCACCCCCTCAAAACACATACATAATACACACACAGATATAACGAATGCTTCTAAATGTATAATAAGGGGCAGGTATATAGCTCACAGAGCCTGCCTGGCAAGTGCAAGGTCGTGAGTTCAATTCCTGGTACAAAAATAAAAACAAAACCAAAAAACCCAAAAAACAAAAAACAAAAAAAACAAAATAAATGCCTAACAGATACTGGTGATTCATTAACATATAAGCTAGATGCACTCACTTCCGGGATGGAGGGTTTTAGTTGGGAAGAAGTGAGGTGAAGCCACGGAAAGGGCAATCAGATTAGTTTTTAATTTTAAAAATATTTATTCACTTATTATTATTATTTGTTATTAAGGATTAACCTATGGCCTTTGCACTGGGCTACATCCCCATATCTCTCTTTTAAATTTTTTTAAAATTTAAGACAGAGTCTCACTAAGTTGCTGAATCATCCAGACTGGCCTTGAACTTGCAATCATCCTGCCTCAGCCTTCCAGAGAGCTGGGATTATAGGCATATGACACCACGCCTGCCTCAGATCAGTTGTTTTTAAAAAGACTGCTGCTCCAGCTGCAGAGAAGAGAGTGAGGAGGAGAAGGAGGCGGCCAGGACTAGAGTGGTAGCCATGGAAATGCAGGAGGCGTCTGGACTCCAGGTCGTTTAAGAGGCAATGAGAACAGAACTTGGTTGCCGACTGAAGACACAAGAAAGGAAGAGAAAGAGAAAGAGTCCAAATTCATTTCCAGGCTGTAGACCTGAGCAGGGGTGTATGGAGGGCCCATACACAGAAAAGTGAGGAGAGGCCCCACTTTAGGAGTAGGTCCCCTTGGAAATCAGTCCACTGTGTATCATTATGTTGTCTGCTACCAGTGAAGATGCTGAGGCCCAGGGATCGCTCATGGACAGAGCAGTGGGAGCGGAGGAGGAGGAATGACGGATGGAGTAGTGATTAAAAATGACCATGAGGTGGTACACAATACTGAGCATATGCATGAGCCAGGCCAGCCCTGGATATCTGTAAATTCAGTTCCCTGCACACAGCCCCACGGGGAAGCCTCATGGCAGGGTGCATAGGGACCCAGCCCACAAAACCCGGGTAACTGAGAAGAGTTTAATACCAGTGCCATTCACAAATGTCTGGCTTGAGCTTAGGGAAACCAACAAGGGGTAGTCTGGAGTGGGGGGAGGGTGTGGCCACCAGAATAGACAGAAAGCTGCCTAGAGAAGCTACCTGTGACGGGGACCCTCTGCCTCATACCCGGGAAGGGATGGTAAGCATAACAGTGCCCAATTAATGGGGCCGCGTACAGATTTGATGGGGCAATGAGTGTATGGTGCTTCCAATGGCGCTGTGGTTGCCCAGGATGAAGAAGCCAGGTGTAGTGGGCAGAATAATCTCCACCCCACCAGGAGTCCTGTCCTAGTCCCTGGAACCTGTGAACACATCAACTTTCACGGCAAAGGGGGACTATGTCATTCTGCTTAAGTCAAGGACCCAGGGGTGGAGGATTACCTGGCTCGTCCAGGTGGGCCCAATGTCACCAAGATCCTTATAAATGGAAGGCAGGAGGGCCAGAGCCAGAGAAGGAGGGGTGACAGAGGAAGCGAGGTCAGAGGGAGAGGAGCCAAGGTCGCGACCCACTGCCATTGACTCTGAAGACGCAGGAGGGCGCACAGCCCTGCCCATGCCTTGACCTTGGCCCTCTGAGGTGCCTGTTGGACTTCTGGCCTCCAGAACTATAAGAAAATCAGCTCATGTTGTTTTAAACCATGAAGTCTGTGGCACGTGTCACAACAGCCACAGGAGATAAATGCACCACAGCAATAATAATATCTCTGCCTCCTTCTCCTCCTGGGCTTGCCATTGGCTGAACCCACCTGGAAGCCACTGGGCATAGAGGGCCATTGACAAAATTCACACAGGTCAGCTGTCCAGCTAGACAGCAGGGTGAGAAGGATGGTCAGCGCATCTGGACAGACAAGTGGAAGACATCCAGTTGTAAAGTTACTACTCTCATCTCACAGAAGGGGCAACTAAAGCACAGAGAGGCTAGGTAACTCATACAAGCTTGCACAGCTAGTGAGCACGAAGCCAGAAGTCATGATGATTAAATAATACAAGGGCAGGGCCAAGCATCCCTAATCTAAAAAAAACCCCAAATCTGAAATTTTGTGAGCTCCCACATGTGACAAGTGAAAAATTCCATACTCCACCTCATGTGACAATCAGAGTCAAACGCAGGTGTACTAAGAACACTGTACAAAGTTACTTTCAAGTTACATGTACAGGAAACATAAATGAATGTCAGACATGGGTTCCATCTCATAATACCTCATTATGAATAGGTAAATATTCCAAAATCTGAAGACCTTCTGGTCCAAGCATTTCCAATAAGGAACATTCAACTTGTATTGTGAATCCTTCACTGAACAATTTACTATGCATTTATTGCATAGTATGCAAATACTATGCATTTATTGTGAATCCTTCACTGAATAATTTACAATTTACAAGCATTGGGCTTGAGGCATATTTATATTGTGTACTATGAGGTTAGTGCTCTGTCTTTAAACCATTTTATTTTATTTTTGTTTTTGTTTTTGTTTTTTCCCAGTACCGAGAATCAAACTCATGACCTCGTGCTTGCCAGGCAGGCGCTCTGCCACTGAGCTAAACCCCCAGCCCCTTCAAACCATTTTAAAACTTCCTGGCACTGCCTTTGGGCACTAGAGGTCCAGCTTCATCTAAGGAAAACTTAAAATTCTGGTTCACCCAGATCTGTGCACGTTGGGGAGGGGAGATGGCGGCTCAAAGACTACCCCGGCTGCTAGGCTAGGTCAGCTGCCGCTCGAGAGGGATGGTTAATTCTAACCTGCTCTCTGCCAGGCAAGGCCTGGGCTACGTTCTGAGCTTTCTGAACCTGAAGGACAGCTATTTTTACAAAACGGAAAGCAAGGGTTTTCAGAGACCCACTGGTCCATTCACCATGGGCCAGGTTCCCTTTGGGTCATCTCACAGAGGCACTGGCAATCGTCATATTCTGTGCCTGGGATTTTCTGTCCACTTGGTCCTGAGTTCCTCTCCATGCCAAGGCAGTGCAGAGCATCACTGCTACCACTTCCCCATCCTGTGCCCCTGGCAGACATCGCCAATCTGAGAGCCCTTTCCTCTGAGCCTCAGGCCCCTTTACAAAACGACTGCTGGAAGCCACAAAGAGTCAGAACCTATCATGTACCCAGGGGCTGCAGCCAGTGCTTACCTTGGACTTGACGGCCAGGATCATCTTGGGCAGGGCCACGATGAGGCACTTGAGGGCGATGGTGATGTACTTTAGCACGAAGTCTGCAATGCCCACGATCCACAGCAGGTCAAAGAGGTCCAGCGTCTCCAGGTTGGGCTTCAGGAAGATGAGGCTGGGGGAAGCATTCAGAGAGCCTGGATGTCACTAAGGGCCAGGCCTCAGGTGCTCTTTCTATTCATGGGGGTGCCTCCTAAGTATCACCTAGGAAGAACCCTGACCTTGGGGTCAGACCTCTGTGTCTTGTTCCTTAATCTGCTACTGACCTGCTGTGTAACCTCGGGTGGGTTTCTTAACCTCTCTGAACCTCCGTGCCCTTGAGAATAAAAAGAAGAGACTGGCCTGGGGCATCATGAAGGCTCCCATTAATGCCCCCAGTTCACGGGTCCACAATACTCTTTACAAGAGAAAAGGGGCTGGGGATTTAGCTCAGTGGCACAGCGCCTGCCTGGCAAGTGCAAGGTCATGAGTTCGATTTCCAGTACTGGAAAAAAAACAAGAAAAAAA
>NW_004956166.1:0-934 GCF_000276665.1 Chinchilla lanigera
TTTTTTGTTTGTTTGTTTGCTTTCTGGTACTGGGAATCGAACTCACAACCTTGCTCTTGCCAGGCAGGCACTGTGCTGCTGAGCTAAATCCCCAGCCCCACTAGTATAAACTTTCTTTCCAGTGTCAATGGTTGAATACTCTCCCAGATTCAGCACCGGAGTAAAATGAAAAAGACACTTAAGAACACTGAGAATTTCTGTACAGGGAGAAATACTTACTCAGCCAGTCATCTGATCACTGGAATGACACAGCAATATCACTAGCTAGATCTTCATGTCTACCTTGTGAGAGTGTTTGAGGGAAAGTGGACTCATGAGGAGGTGTCCCCTGAAAAGCAGTCAACTGGGCACTGCAAGACCCTGGAAAATGGAAATTTCCAGCAGAAAGCAGAGCATCTGGCAAAGGACTTTAGAACTCAGTGTACTTGAAAGTGATCCTTAACTCTCAGAAAATCCCTGCAGATGAAGGCATAAGTCTCCTTGTTCTTACCCTGCAGAGGACCACTCTTCTCATCTTTGTTCCAGGTGAGGATTTCTCTCGTCTTCACCAACCTTCTAAAACTGTGCAGTACTAGTCCTCTATCCTCTCAGGCTTTTATCTCAGGCCCAAGACTCCATCTGACAGTCTTGCCCTGGCTGGCATGGAGCTGCATTAAAAACCAACTCTAGCAGAATCAACTTCAGTTACCCAAACCCAACCTGTCCCGCTCTGCACTCACACATGGCTGCTCTCTGCTACATGGCACCCTCTAAGGGCTCTGCTATCTTCCTGGTAATTTCCTTAAGGACAACTCTCTGTCTCCATCACTGGGGGAACTCCTGGAGTCCATCATTGTATGGGGTCGCTTTGATCCTGCTCAGTCTATTGTGCTCATATCTCCACCACAGACATTGGGCCTTATCAAGGGCACAAGTGCAATAAAGGTTTGGGGTC
>NW_004956166.1:2509-4143 GCF_000276665.1 Chinchilla lanigera
GCTTTTTGTCTTGGCTCCCACGACCACGAGGCATCTTGGTGTTGTGAGTGGACAGCAAGAGCTTGATGTTGAAGACTCAGATGCCTGGAGGAGAGAGGGAGACAATTAGTGTTCTCAGCTGAGCACAGCACACTTCTTGCCTCCCACAAAAGCTCACTGTTTCTCTTCCCTTGGGAGGTGCTCTAGGGTTTCAGAGGCTCCTGTCCTCCTAAGGCCTTGTCCCCGTGATCCCGGGGCATGAAGTGAGGCTGCTTCTCAGGCTGCCGTTGAACTGCCAAGGACAAGGTGCTAGGGAAGAGGGTAAGGCATATGCAGCCTGGGGACTATGATGTGTTCTGCTCTGGGACAGGTGGAACCCTAGGAACCCGTCAGGGCATGCACCTCACCTTGACTCCTGACACTGCCTGGGTCCCCTCTGCTGTGTGAGCTGTGGACACTGCTCCACAACAAAACCTTCCCCGCCTGCTTTCTGGAGCTCCTGTAAGAGGCAGGGGGCCCTGAGGTTGCAGATCTCAAGCACAGTCTTGCTCTCTGAGACCTCATAGGAGGAGTGGACTTGATTTTTGCGTTCCCACTCTTCTGGTGGATGGTCACCTCTCTGCTCACACAAGGTGCTCAACTGCCCTTAAGCAGGGCCCTGGTTTCCAGCCCTCTGCTTGCCTGAGCCAAACTCTTACAAAATGTCTCTGTCCCCGAGAGGGAGCAACATTCTATGAGGGGATGGACATCTGGACACAGCTGCCTAGAGGCAACGGGTAGAGGTGGATCAGTCCCGTGGGTTCCATGTACCGTGGGAAAGGGAACTTTATCATCATTTTGAGTCAGGTCTGGGACTTCCCATGGGAGAGTCAGGCTCAACCTTCTTGAAATCACAGGCCTATCCCGCTGAGACATTGCAAGAGGGAGAGACGGGAGTCCACTCCATCTGTTTCCTGGGTGTGAGGACAGGGGACAAAGAGACAGGTGGAGGCTGCTGTGCTGCATGCTGAACTGGGGGGCTTCGCTTTGCCCAGACCTAGACTCCTGACAGGGCTCGGCATTCTCTTTCTGCCCTCCTTGCCCCACCTCCCTCCTACCAAGGCCTTCAGCTTCCTGAGATCTACGGTGCAGAAATAAGACAGTAGCCTGATCCTGAGAGCCCCGCACAGGCTTCCCCACATGACCAAAGAAGCAACATAAAATCTGCGGAGCACCCTCTTCTCTGGGTTCAGGTCAGAAGTACCATAAATCCTTCCTTAGTGTCCTCGTCTTGACTCTCGGTGATCCCGGGGCACCTGTGTGTCCCTGAGCAGATGGGATTCCCTGAGGAGAACCTGCACACATGTCTCAGATGTAGGTTGTCACCCCCATGAGGTCCTGAGGAATCTCACGTAAGTGAGCAGATGGCCGTGCTGTCATCCCCACATGGGGCTATCAATGCTGACAACAAGACCTGTGCACATCTCACTGGGACCCTGGTTATGGTCTAGATCTCCTCTGAAAGACACATGGACACGTAGGGAGGACCTTTGCAAGGTGTCTGGCATATGGGGCTTACCGCTCCCTTGCTTTCAGGTATTGGCAACTGCTAAGAAAACGAAGGTCACTGGGTCTGACAGAGAATGTTTACGTCAACTGACCTGGCTCCTCCTTTC
>NW_004956166.1:5663-7120 GCF_000276665.1 Chinchilla lanigera
TTTTCTCCGGTACCGGGAACCGAACTCACGACCTTGCGCTTGCCAGGCAGGCGCTTGTGGCGCTGAGCTAAATCCCCAGCCCCTCATGTTTAATTTTTAAATTTTTTCTTCTGTTATTCCCCCTTCTGCAACTAGACATATCTTTAATTATATCACCATTAAGCTTAAATAATATGTAGATAGTTAACTCTATAAAACTTCTATAAAATTCTTTCTATCAGTAGCAGAGCCACAGCTGTCACATGTAGTATATAATAGCTGTGTGCCAATATCTGATTTTTCACACTGTTTATAGTACAATTGTGGATTATTTTTTTTCCTGGTTAAGAATGATACCTAATTGGTTTCTATGGTATATTAATGTGCAGTTTGTCTCAGACAGTATAACAGTAAGTGATTTGCTTGAAATTGCCAGGGTGCCATAAATGTTGCCATTAATGGGTTTTCTTTATATGCCAAACCTTGCCGAACTTTTTGGACATTAGCAATACTTCAGTATGTGTTAGGAACTTGCTGTTAGGTCAGTTACTCTCCATACGCCCCTTCCAAATAGAAAGAAGTTGTTGGCTTTTAAGAGTCAGTTAAACGACTATAATCAGCCTTGCACAAATTATACCACTGTAAAGCAAACTGAACAGATCTCTATGCTAGCAGTACAGTCTTTTAATTGTAAGTACCACCAACTTTAGCACAGAACAAAACAAATAAAAAAGCAACAGAAACAGGAGAAGACAAGTCAACAAAATGACAGCCAAAACGCCCAACTCAGCCAAAGCCAATCTGAGGAGAATTGAGAGGGAGAATACTATAAACAACATAACAAAATTACCTGGAAACATAACAGAAGAGGTTAGAAAATAAATCTAGTAACTGTTAGGCATAATCTCAGAGGATATAACTAAACAGTTAGTGGAAGTAACAATCAAAATTATCAAGGGGCTTTCAGAACACAACAACAAGGAGATAGTTCAGATAAACAGTAGAAAGCATGCATGAAAATTGAGCCAAATAGTAGAGTTCATGAAGGTATAATCATCGTGTGAGAGATTAAAAACTGGTTAGAAACGGCAAGAGAAGCAACAAACTTAAGGCAGAATTTCAGAATTAGAAGACATGGAAGCTCTCCATGAAAAAGAACTCAAAGACACATTTAAACACGGAAAGTGGATACAATGACCGCTAGATGAACCAAAAAAGGCCAAACACAGAATAATACAAGCATGAAAAATTAGAAGATACTACAAATGGCAGAAAAAATGATACAAAAATAATAACAGATTATTTCTTAAATGTGGGTATAGAAATAAACATAAGTTAAGTTTGGCACATACAACCACTAGTACCCATGACCAAAGGAGAACCTCTCCACATAGTATCATTTTCCAAACAGTACATGTCCCAAATAGAGAGAAAATCTTAAAAATTAGAACACAAATGAATAATATAAGGGAACACTG
>NW_004956167.1:0-7109 GCF_000276665.1 Chinchilla lanigera
TAAAATGCTTTATTTTTCCTTAAAGATGAGAATGTTATTTAAAAGCGATTACCTAATGTTTGATCCTCAACTATGAAACAGTAGAGGGAATGAATATTTTTACAAGAAACAGATATACATTATTTTTGATGTGTCCATGTCAGTTGAGCTCTGACAATGGGCATAATTGTGAAAATTATGTGTTGTTTTAGAAATAATGCTTAAAATACCAAAATCCAGTTTATTCCTTTGTTTTGCTACTAGTACTACATTTTCACTTGAAAGTGGTAAAAATTCAGGTTGCTATATTAAATAATCATATTTGAATGGTAGCGTGTTAGAATCAGTCCTAAAAAGGCTAAAACGTATCAGAATAAGGGGAGGAAGGAGGCAACGGTAAGAGTTCATGGTTAAAAAAATCTTTAAAATGCTAGATTTAACTACAGCTCACCTGTTTAAGATCAATCTTTCCTTTAGATAATGAGACACAATTCTAGGGGGTTTGTGTTCTCCAACAGGACATTTGTTAATTTATAAACCCAAGTGAATATTTTTGTCTAGAGGCCAAATAGACCAGTGCCAATATCTCTGCATTTTATGCAGAACTGCATCAGTGTAGCAAAGCCGGATGTTTGGTGGGTTTGGTAGCACATAGCAATAATTTATAACATTTTTGTCATTAAAAAACAATAGATATTTGGTGCATATTAAGGAATCACATGTGATAGAACTTTTCCAAACATGTATGTATCAGCCCCAGGAAACTTTAATGCCAGGTCCCTAAATGGCATTCAGCTTTGTTTTCCCCTTTTGCTGGGCATTTCTGTTTGCCACTGGATATCTGCTTGGGAGGTGAGTGAGCCTGGAGGGTTTTCAGAGTCAAAGCCTTTTTCTGGGTGATGAGGGTTATGTTGCGAGTGGCTCAGAGGGCCTTTGGTTCTCTTCAGCATTGGCACAGTGTAGTTGTGCAGCTTCTGTTTTACTTCTCCAAATGATGGAGAACTCAATACCAGCAAAAGGAACTCAAGCCATTTTTGGACAACCCTGGTAGTAAGTTCTCTAAATATTGAGCTATTTTGTTTTTGGATATGTAAATGTAAGTGGATATAAAGACTTTATTATTTTATAAATTTTTTGAAAGTGTAAACTTTTTTTTTTTGGTCTTCTTGAGACAGGGGTCTCACTATTGCAGTTCAGGCTGGTCTTGAACTCACTTTGTAGCCCAGGCTGGTCTTGAACTCGCAACAATCCTCCTACCTCAGCCTCCCGAGTGCTGGGCTTGCAGTATATGCCACCTCGCCTGGCTCTGGAAGTATAAATTGTGGTGATTCATATAGGAAATGCAGTATACTCTCTGAAGTGAGCGCTTTTGGAAGGTAACATTCTTATTACTCCACTGTGCTAAGTTGGGTGATTATTCACATTTAGTTGCTCTGACTTTTGGGTAAGGATTGTAATTCTCCAACCTACTACCACTAAATTTGCCAACGTGATGAAACATGATTAGAGGGGTCATGTATCACATCCGGATAAAATATTTAAAAGCTAGGGTGTGACTCCAAGTTCCTTTCTTTTGGTATAACAACTGATGTTCCAGAAAGAAGCTACTCCAACTACCAGATCCCAAAATGAAGGTGACATGTAGCAGAACCCCAATTTGTACACATAAGCATAATGTATGAATCAGAAATAAATCTTGGCTGGCTTAAGCCCCTGAGGTACTGGTACCATTTCTCATCACAAGTTAGGCTTTTCTGGCTGGTATATGATGGTCCTGTGCATTTTTTTTACCTGTAGTTGGAGAGTTCTCCTTTCTGCTGACTCTTCTTTTTGCACTGTAACCTCTGTGCAAGGGAGGACTGTACTTTTTCCTGGATTGACCAGGTAAGGATTCAAGGGCATTATGGCTTAAAGCAGGCTGGAAATTTACAACCTAATGACCTAATGATATTTTTTTTCCCATGAAAATTCCAATTTAGAATCAATTTATCTCTTTGTAAGTTGGAAAGTGTAGTTATTTTTCTTTTGGCCTTCCAAAATCTTTTCTTCTTTAAGAAGGCTTTTAAGAAGGTAATTGCAGCATATATTGAATCTCATGTCTGTTATTCAATTATGAGATCACCAATAGATTTTTTTTATCTTTCTAAAAAGTTCAAAGAATGAGGTACCATAAAGAAATAAATCTTCACTTTTTACATAGTAGGGAATAAAGTTTGGTGAAAATGGATTAAAGAAAGGGGTGGAGAAATAATCATTATTTAGTGTTTCTGAGTTAACTACCAGAAATAAAGACAAGAATGATTAAAAACAGTGAATTCTGAGGAGTGAAATTGTTTGCATGGAAGTTGGGAAGGATTCTGGTGGTTTTCATTATAAAATCTGTGTTGTCCTAAATTCATTTTGACATTTGAATGTATTGTTCTTCTGGCTTTCTTCAAAAAGCCATCTACAACGAGATGACTTCTTGTTGCTCTAAGTAATCTTGAGATGTAGTTTATAGCTCAGTTCAAACATGGAAGTGAACAAGTAGGACTTTTAAATATAGGAATGTCGGCAGAAAATATGTTGTACTTTATAAGTAAAATCCCGACCTCTCATAGAAGACCACCTGGAGTAAAATGATTACCTGCTGACTGGTAACTCATTGAGGGACATCATTTTCCACACACCTCTTTGGGAATTTCAGTAATAATATAAATAAATCAAAAGGATATCAGTGGCTTCTAATGAACATAAAACCACACTGCCAATGGATATTAACACTCAGGTAAGCACTCTATAGTTATTTAGAAACAGAACCTCACACATTGGCAGCTTTGGGATGTGTCAAATAATCTGTTGTCTTTAAATTGCCTATGGAAATAGTATGTTTAGACGAATAATTTTCCTTCCAGCTGTAGAGAATTGAATTTATTCAGTGTCTTTTAAGGGCTGCAGTGGTCTCAGGATTTATATTTATTTTGCAGTGAACAGATCTTTTTTCATTAAATATTTGGGCAAGAGGGATAAAAAAAAAACTGTGAAAATAAAATCCTACATGAAATTGCATCAAATTGCCTTTCAGTTTGGCTGTATACATTTTATATTGATTTTTTTCTTTTTATAACAATGTATCATTAATGGAAAAAATCATTCAGCTTTCATTTCTAGGCACACAATAATATATATATATATGTTCTTTCAAAGAAATTATGAAATGTATTTATTCATTAACTTTATAGGCTGTTAAAATCAAGAATAAGTAATATCACAGTCACAATATCTTTTGCTTCTAAGATCCTAACACTGTCATAATAATTTCTGTTTGCACCTAGGTGTTATTATTTAGCACATATAACCATTTACAGTGAAGATAATGAAACAAAACTTTTCTATCATCTAAGCCTGGCAGAGTAAATCTTGGAAGTAGGTCCCTATTTTTCTCTGCTACTTAGGATAAAATATAGAGATATAGATAGGCAGTCTGAAATGTATTGCTGGTAACTATCCCTGAGACTACAACCAAAAATTTACTCACACAAAATAGAAAACGCTGTATATTTTATTGTTTTATGACTATTGGAGGGTGAAATAAAATTATTCTAATCTGGAAGAAGATTCGAGATGAGAATGATATTCTATTGAATGTCCTATGTCATATAATTAAGAAAATACTTCTTGGATCATTATTCATTTTTTTGAAGGCTTCTTTCAAAAAGTTTCTCAAATTATAGTATAAAATGTAGAAGAGAAGCAAATGATGGAAAATTTTAAAAAATACAAATAATTTTATTTCAAAAATTGAAGTAAGATTTTATTATCACAAATGAAGATACTTAGCTTTTTACTCTAGGAAAGTTTTCTTTCAATTTTTATTAGATATATTTACATATAAACCTCAAAATTACTGATTTACTGAATTTGACTTTGGTACACAACATTCTATTAGCTCTCACCACTACCATTTTAAGTGAAAAACAACAGTCTTTTCATCTTCAGAAATACTTTTAAACTTGAGAAAATACTCCCCAAAGGATCTGGGAAAGAGCGTGTAGGACCCTTTTGGTAGAGAATGGTTAAGAAGCACAGCTGCACGATGCTAGCTTCAGTTACCTTTTATATTACATTTGTGGTGGTCTTGATATTGTTTTCATTTTATATATCTTGAAAAAATTTCAATGTAGTAAGTGAGTTCCAAGGACTCTTTTGATTCTAAAATTTTAGGTTTTGTTAAGAGGTTAGATAATTGTGTTAGTGAAGGTGATTGTAAAATAAATCATTTTTAATCATCAGTCTAATCTACAGAAATGAGTTTTACTTACCTCTTCTCAGGTCCTCACCTCACAAAGGGCAAGTCTGGCTACTATCCTTTATTAGTAGCACACTTCAGCATTTAGTAAAGCTCACTGGACTGGTGATCAATGCTGTTGCTTAATTAGTATCCTTTCAGACCCCTGGAGAGCATTGGTAACCTGTGGGATCACTGTGTTACATAGTTCCTCTAGTACTAGGAAAGGTCATGAGGAAGAAAGAAGATATGCTCTCCCTTCTGTGTTTTTGAGGATGTGGAAATTGAGGTAGGTTCTGCTAGATTTGCAGGCTGAAACATATTGACCTGTGCAGTTATACCTGGATGACTAGGGCTGGATCATAAGCTTTCAAATTTAGGTTCAGTTGAGTGAATGTATTGACAGACAGTAACACTGTGCTACTAAGAAAAGGATTCAGAAGAGACAGCATGAAATTAAATACTGCAAGTGAGATTTTTCTTGTGCTCTTGCATCTTCCTGCACCTTTGATAATCACTCCATTCTTCCTAGCTCTAGAGCAAAGATCCATCTCCTCTTTTCCCTCTGTTCTTAATTTGCAATTCCGCTCACTCATCTCATCCCTCAGAAATAACAGAGTATGTGTACCATTTAAGGTAAAGCATACAGATTCAGCATGCTTTTGTTTTTTTTGGCCTTTATTTTATTCAAGTAATTGGGGATGGATGCAAACCACACAGTAATTTTCCTTATGGAAATGCATATAATGGCCATAAAGAAGGGAAGAGTCATAAGAGGAAATAGAAATTATGAATCAATAAAGCAGAAGGTGACTTCTAGCAAGAGCAGATCAGAAATTAGATTTTCCCTGATGCAGAGAACAGCATTAAAATGTGCAGTGGCATTGACATCTGTCAGAGGGCGATGATTGCATCTAAACTTGGGCGCGGCTCGAGCTCAGAGGCTGTAAGGTTAGGAAAATCAATATAGACGACAGGTAGCTTGAGTGTGAAGGAACTTGAATGGTTAAGCTCTGAGAAGATTGAGTTGTGAGAGATGACAGGGACACGTAAGGCAGTAGAAATAGGATGCAGAGATTCATTGTGAACGAGTGGGAGTGAAAGTATCATGTGATAATAGTTTAATATGTAGGGCAATACTATGGAGTACAATGCACAAACCATAAGTAGTTAAGCTACTTATGGACTTAGCTATGTTTACAAAACAGTACATTTAAAAAGATAACTGTGCAGGACCAAAAGTAAGTGTTGTGCGTCTGCCTCTGTATCTTCCTACTCATTGATTTATTCTAAGGAAGCATCAGAGTAAATGTTAACGTAAGTGAGTTTAATGTAAAACAAAATGCCCTGGCAATGAGTTAAAATTAAGGCTATACCAAGATGACTTAGTGAAAGCAGGGTGAAGTCAGAGGCTCTATACTACCTGGTTTCAAGACTTATTATGAAGTTGCAGTAGGTAAATACTGTTGTGTTGGTGTGTGGACTGACATAGATCAGAAATGGAATTTAGAAGCCAGCAATATAGTCATACATATTTGTCATTTGATTTTCACCTAAGGTGACAAGGAAATTAAATTGGGACAGGATAGTTTTATCAAAATTGCATTAAAACAGTAGGGTATCTGAATGAGAAAAATGAACATAAACTCTTGTCTCATATAACACACATATAATAAACCCAAATAAATCACAGACAAAAGTGTATAAGCAAAAACTAAGAACATGCTAGAAGGAAACACAGAAGAGAATCTTGTTTACCTATGACAGGCAAATATTTTTTTAGTTAGTATAAAGCATAAACTCTAGAAGAAAAAAGATAAATAGGACATCATGTAAATTAAAACCATTGTCCTTCTAATGGTATTATCAAAAATGAAAAACATGCAAGCCAAAGCTGTCCTGAAGATATAGTTGTCAAAAAGTTTGTATCCAGAATACATGAGGAAAACTTACAGTTCAATCATGTGGGGTAATTTAAATAACCAAGGTAAAAAATGAGAACGAGATTCGAACAGATACTTTATAAAAAGAGATGCACAATGAGTCAGTCAGTACATAAAAAGATGTTCAAAATCATTAGTTATCAAGAAAATGATAGTTAAAACTACAGTGAAATATTATACACCAGTAGATATCTGCAATTAAAATAACTGAGGATACTAAAAATTTGGTAAGAGCATGAAACCACTAGGACTTTCCTACATTGCTTGCAATTTTTTTACTAGTGCATGTCTGCAGTACGTGTTTACAGCCTTGTGTGGAGTTGGTATATGTACATAATGCATCTTAATTGCTTCTGTCAAATCTTTTCCTTCCCCTGCCTCCTCTGTCCCTCCATCTCTCAGTTGCCTTCCCTACTTCCTTTATCTTTCTCCTATTGTTTTTCTCTTTATTTATAATTTGAGTTTCTCATGTAAGAGAGACTATGTGATACTTAAGCTTGTGTGTCTGATTTATTCCACTTACCATTATGGTCTGAAGGTGCATCCATTTTCCTATAAATGACTCACTTGTCATTCTTTATGGTAGAGTGAATTCCCATTGTGTGTAAACACATTTTCCTTATCCATTCATCTGTCAATGGACACACAGCCTCCTTCCAAGACTTAGCTATTATGAACTGTGCTGCTGTAAATGTGCATATGCATCCCTATAATATGATGTCTTTATCTCTTTGGAAAGATACCTAGAAGGAGAAGAGCTGGGTCTATGCTGTTTTTTTGAAATTTGAAATAGTAAATAATTTTAAAAATAGTTTAAAAGTTTCTTATATACTTACCATATGACCCAACAATCCCACTTATAAGTATTTATGCAAGAGAAATAAAAACATGTATTTTCACAAGTACTTATATATAAGTAT
>NW_004956168.1:0-4607 GCF_000276665.1 Chinchilla lanigera
GGGCTGGGGATTTAGCTCAGTGGCACAGCACCTGCCTGGCAAGTGCGAGGTTGTGAGTTCAATTCCCGGTACTGAAAATAAACCAAAAAACCAAAAAAACCACAAAACAAAAACAAAGACACTTACTGAGTCCACAAGGCTGCACCACTGGTATCGGGTCCAAAGCTTTCGAGAAAGTCTCAATTGCTCAGGCTGACCTGGGACTTGAGATCCTACTGCTTCGGCGATTACACCTATGTGCCACCATACCTGGCTTTGGGAGGTCAGACTTCTTTTTTTATTGAGAGACAGGATCTCACTATGTAGCCCAGGCTGGTCTCAAACTCAAGGCAGTCTTCCTGCCTCAGCCTCCTGTGTCCTGGGATCGTAGGCATGCACCATCAGGCCTAGCAAAGGGTTTAACTGGGGAAGGACATTGCAGCAGTCCTCGGGGACTTGGACGTCTGACGGTCCCTGGTCGGGGATGGGCCATCTCCCTAGCCTGCTTCCCCCTCCGGAGCCGGCCTTGCGGATTTGGGGCTCAGGCCACCCCTCTGGGCGGTGCCACCCAGGCCAGATTAAGGAGTTGGTCGTGCAATCCCCGCCCTGGTGCGGGGCCCGGGGAGGCTCCCGAAGCCACCAGGCACTCCTGACTCAGGTTCAGCGGGGCCGATCGGGGCCGGCTCCTCCAGTTGGGCTGGAAATTACCGCCCGGACCTGACCACCCCGCCTACGCGGCCCAGCCCGGAGCTGGCCTGCGGATGGGGCGCCGGCGCCCTCTGGTGGCCGCGGGGGCAGAGCGCGCGAGGTCTCTGACCCGGGACTAAATAAAAGGGGCGGGGTAGGGATCAGGTAGTCCTTCCCTTCCTTTCTTTCTTTTTTTTTTTTAAAGCAGTCCTGGTGCTGGAAGCCAGGGCCTCGCATATACTAGGCAAGCCCTCACCACTGAGCACCCCAACAACCCCTTTTAAAAATTACTTATTAATTGAGACAGGGTCTCAATATGCAGTTCAGGCTGGCTTTGAACTCATTGTGTAGTCCAGGCTGGCCTCGAACTAGAGGCAATCCTCCTGCCTCAGCCTCCCGAGGGCTGGGATTACAGGCGTTTGCCACCAAGCCCGAATCCATGTTTTTTTAATTAAAGCAAAAAAGCCCCTGACCAGGCGTGCATCCCACTCTGAACTGCTGCCGTCGGGCGTGCGTCCCGAGGGCGCGGGAGAGCTGGGGCGCTGTCCCCTCCTAGGGCAGCCTCTTGGCCCGGCCTGCTGTCCCCGCTCCCCTCGGAGGCCCGGATGGAGGTGCGCGGGCGGCGGCGGGCTCCCCAGCCCTCGTGTCCCCGAGGCCGCTCTCCGCGCTGCTGTCCCTGCCCAGTGGGCTCGGGTGAGCGACCTCGCTGGGGGCGGCAGCGCCGGGCACACAGGGGCGGACAGGAAGCCCTGCGCCCTCGCCCTGGAGCGGCGGGAAACCGGGGCGCGCTCTCCCCGGGCCGGAAGCAGCTGGGCCAGGACGGCCGGGCCGCCTCCCGTGCCCCATCGGCCGCGCCCGGGTCACACCCAGGGGCTGGACACAGTCCTGGCCCTCGCCTGGGACGCCGCGGCGCTCACTTTGTGCGCAGGATCCCTGAGGACACCAGCGCCCCCTAAGGACAAGGCTCCCCGCCCTCGGCGGAGGGGCCACTGCCCCAGCCCCGGGCCCCACAGGGCTCTGTGGGCAGAAGGTGTGCGAGGCTCTCCGGCTAAGAGGGGCGTGGTGGCGGCCTCCGCCACTAATCCCAGCCCTCGGGAGGCTGAGGCAGGAGGATGACCGTGAGATGGAGGCCAGCCTGAACCACGTAGTGAGACCCCCTCAAAAAAGATCGTGTTCTGGGCTCCCCACGGGTGCTGCTGCCGCTGTGTGAGCGCCTCCCAGGGCGCCAGCTGCCCACGCTGCTGCATGAGGGGCTCCCTGCGCCCCCAAAGGTGCTCCAGAGCCCAAGGGGTGAGGCTTGGCCCTGCCTTCTTGGACCCCACGCTTCCTGCCTCGGTCCCCAGCTCGCGTCCCACGGAGCTCAGTCCGACCGCGAGTCCTCAGGAAGTCAGCCGCCACATGCGCACCCCGGAGCCCTGCGCAGAGCCCTCAGGTGCAAGCCCGGCCTGGGCAATTTAGGAAAGCCCTATGTCAAATAATAAAGGGCGGGGAGGCTGGGGGTTTAGCTCAGCGGTACAGCGCCTGCCTTGTAAGCGCAAGGTCGTGTGTTCGATTCCCGGTACCAGGAAAAAATAATAATAAAAGGCGGGCCTGGGATGTAGCTCAGCGGCACAGCACCTGCCTGGCAAGCAAGGTCCTGAGTTCGATTCCTGGTAAACCTCCTCCCCTCAAATGATAAAGGGCTTGGGGCCCTGCACAGTAGAAAGGTCCTGGGTTCAATCCCCATGGTGGAGGTGAGACCACACATCGAGTGAAACACGCCAGGAGGTACACATGGGGGTCTGTGGAACTGTTAAAGCTACAAACCTAGGGGCTGGCAATCTCCCGTTTTAGGGGTTTATTGAGGTGTTGTTTTCGCAGTACTGGGATGTAACCCATGGTCTTCCCACGGACCTACAGACCCAGTGCTCTTTTAATTTTTAAAATTCAGACAGGGTGTCGCTAAGTTACTATACTGCCAGTGTTGGGCTTGAACACAAACCCTCCTTCCTCAGCCTACCATCACTCTGGGGTCCCAGGTGTGGCCACGGCATCCGCTGTGCTTTAGTCTTTGTGTTGAATGTTGCTGGGCCCTCACAGCTGGCAGGACGTCACAGGTGAACGTTGTCAGGTGCTGCAGCCTAAAAGTTATCACCAAGCTACACCGCAGCTGCACAAAGAGGTTCTCCCTCCCCACCTCCCTGTCACTTTGGAGACACGTTCACACTGCGTAGTCCAGGCTGACCCTGAACTCATGATGATCTTCCTGCCTCAGCCTCCCAGGAGCTGGTGTGTGAACCCTGTCCAGCTAAGGGGATGTTTCTAAAGTAATAAAGACGTCAAATTCCCCTCTCCTCCAAAGTAAAAGCAAAGCCAAACAGCAGCACAAGGAGATGCCAGGGTTCCTGAGCGCCTGGCTCCACCTGGAGCAGCTCAAGAGGCCGTGGCAGGCAGGGGAGGGGATAGACCTACGTGCATCCGGGTGGAAGCAGCCTGCAGGATGTGCTGGGCTCAGCCGCGGACCACACCTGGCCACACCTGAACTGGAGCTACTTCCAGTAGGCGGGTGGCGCTGGCGGCTCCATCCCGCCCCTCCTGCAGCACGGTGGCGCCGGGCCCGGTGGCCTGGGCCTGCCCTGCAGTGGAGCTTCTCTGTCCTCCAGAATGGAAGGCATGCAGCACAGGTAGAGGTGACAGCGAGGCGGTGGGGACGCATCTGTTTATTGTGACACCGCACACGTCACCAGGCTGCACAGCAACTGCAGTGGCAGGGATGTCACCAACCCGTGGCAGCTGCTGCCAGGTCCCCACAGGCACCCACTGGTTCAGGGCTTGGTCCTGGCACCCCAGCTCCAACCCTCTGTCCCCAGACGATGGAGACCACTACGGAGCAGCTCGGAGCAGGATTTAATATCAACCAACTGGCCTTTCATGTTTACGTGTGAGTTTGCCCGAGGCCTAGGCCCTTGTCCAGAGATGGGCGGCGGACTCATAGTAAGTGAGCCTCTACGAGTCACTGGTCCCCGCTGAGGCCTGTACTGGCCAGGGAAGTGGGGACGCCTCCAAGGACAAGCTAACGCCACAGCTGAGGACGTTTGGCTCCAACCCCAGTTAACCATAAGGAGACTGTGGCTGCAGGCATCTCACTCCTGCACTGAAGGCCTTCCTGGAGATACCGCAGTTCTCCTAAATTAACATAAAGTATTACTAAATTAACACAAAGTCCTTAGAGGGATTCCCAAGCCCTGCCCAGGTTCCTGCATTTTCTTCAGTATTCCCCTCCTTTGAACACCAAATAAATACAGGCCACCCAGGGAAGTCTTTGTCTTAATCCACAGAATCCTGAATTCTGTGAGAGGGTTTGGATCCTCCAGGAGCCCTAAAATCATTTCCACTGTCTCCTTTATTTAAGCCTTCACTGCCCACTTGTCTGGGAGATGGGGGGTCTGATCGGCCTGCAGTAACCACGAGTTATTAACACACAATCTGGTGCCCAGACCCGGGACTTGTAACCCTTGGCCTGGAACTTTTTATTTTGGATGAGTAAGTCTCCCTGGAGTGCAAAGTGTGGGAGACAGAGGAGGCCTTCACGGGACGGAAACTTCGCCAGGGCCGCCTGCAGAGGGGGAAGAGCAGCATCCCACAGGGGACAGGCGAGAGTCTCCCGCTGCGAACGAGAGGTTTCATCTGGGAGTAAAAGGGGCCAAGGCCTGCTTAAACACGCAGGGGCTCGTGTGCCGACGAAAGACCTAAATGTTACAAGAGGAAACCAACTGTAATCCATGGCTTCCTCAGACAGGCACTGTAAATACTGACAACTGGGAAAGAGTTGGAAAAATCTTATAAAGGCACACAGTAAAAAAAAAAAAAAAATTCCCCCAGATGTTCTAGTTCGTTCCGTCTTCAGTCCGTTACAGCAGCAAAATGATCCTAAAGAGGAGCTCTTGTTGATAGGTCTGTTG
>NW_004956168.1:5527-7076 GCF_000276665.1 Chinchilla lanigera
ATGCAGCCACGGCCTGCCTTCCCGAAGCCTCTGTCGGTGCGGGTCGGCGTGGAGCGCACGGGCCCCACCCGCTCGTGTGCACGGGCGAGCCCCTGCTCTGACATCACGGACGCCTACCGCACCAACAGCTGGCAGTGAACTGCTTGGGCCTAGTCACAGCAAAACAGGAGCCAAATCCAGACATATTCCCCTCACAAGTGGGGCAGAAGTTACCATGGTTCAATTGGCTTTTAAAAATATATAAATTAAGGTTATACTGAGATCTTAGAACAGGTGCTAGGGTGTCACATGCACACAGGCCCAGGGAACAGGGCACCACCACCCAGGGAGCCAAAGTAAAGGCACCGATAGGCAGTTAGAGCTAGAAAAACCTTCAGAATCACTTAAAAACTTGTCTATGATGCAAAAATAAAATTCAGCGTTAGCCCATACTACACAAAAGCCTCAACCAGATTTAAATCTTGTGGAATTTTTCAATGACTAAGAAAATACAGCCAATAAAATCTAGAGTGATTAAAACCAGGAATACACCTCTACCTGAAATTGCTAGTATTTTCTGACTGGGGTAACTCTCTAGAATTTCTTCAGATATATCTTTGCTGTGTTAAGTCTCACAGAAAGATTCCACAAGTGCTGTAAAAAAGGGGGGGGGCGGTCTACGTAAGTGATAGTATTAACTGGAATTACAGTAAGTCTTACGGAGAGCAACCCTAAGAGCAAAAGAAGGTCTAAGTGCGCGGCAGAGCGTTAGTCTTACGGAGAGATCCCAGGAGCACTGTGGGAGAAAGAGGGTCTGCGTACACGACAGTGTATGGAGACGACTAAGCTGGAATCTACATAAAAGGAAAGGACACGAGGTTGCTGGAATTCTCAAGACAAAATAAAGTACTAAAAATAACTAATGATAGATAACTACCAAATTCTTCCTATAAGAGATCTCTGCTAATTGACCTACCAAAAAAAGAAAAAGGTTCTGGCTAGTCTTTATATTTACAAACTTTAAAAATTGTTAAAAATTTTTATAATTCAATTTGGCCAAAAATATATTCAAGTGCACTCTGATTGTATACACAAATTGTCTTGTGGGTGTGTTTTTGTTTGTCTCTCTGTCCGGCCTGTAAACAGCTGTTTTATTTGAGCTCAATAAATTTTTCTTCAATTTTGGAAGCCACTGTCTATAATTTAATTTGGCTTATAGATAAATGTTATCTAAATTAAGGGTATGCTTCCACCAAGGTTGCCAGCTGGTCAAAATGATGTCAAAATTGGTTTTGTAAATGTTATGCATATTGTTTTTATGTATCATGATTTGAGAGTCTCTCATTGTTCACATTTCATGTGTTAAGTATTGAGATTATTTTCATGGGTTATCAAAAATTTGTTAAGATAATTTTTTTTTTTGGTGGTACCGGGGATCAAACTCACAACCTTGCGCTTGACAGGCAGGCGCTTATGCCACTGATCTATATCCCCAGCCCCTTGTTAAGATAATTAAACAAAAGTCCCTTAGGGTGGGGAGAGATTGTTGGACAAGACTCCAGTTCATGAA
>NW_004956169.1:0-1713 GCF_000276665.1 Chinchilla lanigera
GGCCAGAGAGGATGGACAGGTGGGGGGCACAGGGCACAGTTCACCACCGTGCACACGTGCGGCCCCTGGCACTCCCTCAGTGGCTGGCTTGCCCTTGCCCAGTGTGCCCTCCCCACCCCCACCTCAAAGGACAAGACAAGGCCACAGCTGAGGAGTTTTGGCTCCACGCCCATTTAACT
The DNA here is from genome assembly GCF_000276665.1 of Chinchilla lanigera. Classification (NCBI taxonomy): domain Eukaryota; kingdom Metazoa; phylum Chordata; class Mammalia; order Rodentia; family Chinchillidae; genus Chinchilla; species Chinchilla lanigera. Next base: position 180 of record NW_004956169.1, read on the forward strand.
AAAAGGAGACTGTAGCTGCAGGATCTCACTCCTGCAGTGAAGGCCTTCCTGGAGATAACATAGTTCTCCAAATTAACATAAAGTATTACTTAGGGAAGTCTTTAAAGATTCCCAAGTCCTGCCCAGTTTCCTACATTTCCTTCAGTATTCCCCTCCTTTGTTGGAAAACCTAATAAATAGGGGCCACCCAGAAAAGTCTTGGTCTTAACCCAGAGAATCTTGAATTCTGTGAGAGGGTTGAACCCTCCTGGAGCCCTAAAATAATTTCAGTTGTGATTTATTTAAGCCTTTGCCATCCACTGGTTTGGGAGATTGCAAGCCTGATAATAACTAAGGGTTATTAACCCGATAATGGCAGACCCTTACAGAATCCCCACCAGTGTCCATCAAGGGAGCTCTACCCACACCCTGGGCAGAGGCAGAGACTCCAGCAGGTGGCACACACACCCTCCCATATTTTCTTTATGTACTCATCTGTCAGCAGGCTGTCTCCAAGATTTAGCTATTATGAATTGTGCTGCTATAAACATGGGTGTGCATATATCATGGTATAATGCTTTTAACTCTTTCAGGAAGACACCTGGGAGGGGAACAACTGGATCAAATAGAACCTCTAATTTTACTTTTTTGAGGAATCTCCAAACTGATTTGCATAGTGATTTTACCAATTTATACTCCCACCAACAGTGGAGAAGGGTTCCTTTCTCCCTACAACCCTGCCAGTAGTTGTAATTGGTTGATTTCTTGATCATAGTCATTCTTTCTGAGGTGAGATGGAATCTCAGTGCTGTTTCAATTTGCATTTCTCAAATGACCACTGCCCTTGAGCATTTTTTCATGTGTTTATTTGCTGTTTGTACTTCTTCATTTGAAGTGTCTGTTCATTTCAAATGCCTATTTTTGGATTGAGTCTTTAAACTTGGGGTTTAAGTTTTTAAAATTCCTTACATATTCTAGATATTAGTCCTTTGAGGAGTAGCTGCTTTTCCCCCATTCTATGAGTCGTCTCTTCGTTATGTTGTGGTTTCTTTTGCTGTGCAGAAGCTTTTTAATTTGATGTTATCCCTGTTGCTGTTTCTCTGTAGTGTTTTCTGCATAGTCGGGTTTTGTTCATGAAGTTTTTGCCTACACCAGTGGTGGCTAACCTAGGGTGTGTGTGCTGCAGTGGGCACACAGAGCCCTCTCTGTCAGCATGCGAGCTGAGTTGCCCCGGCCATGGTTTGAGAAATTATCAGCATGCACACTCATCAATGGTCATGTTCTTTTTTTTTAATTTTAATTTTTTTATTTTAAAGAGTAAAAGAAGGATAACATAGTAATGGGGGGCTTACCGAATTATACACAAAGTGGTAGGAAATTATCAATGGTTGTTGTCACATATTATTATCCAGAAGATAGTTTCTCAGGAAAACAAGTAGACAAATAATAGTGAGCTACAGACAAAAGTGGTAGGTTATTATCAATGGTTGTTGTACTATACTTTGGTATCTTCAAAGTGGTTTCTAAAGAAAATAAATAGAGCTATATACATGGG
>NW_004956169.1:2773-4756 GCF_000276665.1 Chinchilla lanigera
TGCCTCAGCCTCCCGAGTGCTGAGATTACAGGTGTGCGCCACCAGGACCCGCCCTAAAGGGTATTTTAAGTGGACTGTGAGAAATAAACTTCTGTGGTTTCAGCCACCTGATCTGTGGCACTTTGTTGTGGCATCCCTAAAATGCCCTCCTCACTTACTGCCCTACTAATGTTGCCCTATCAGAAAACCTCCTCATCCTCCCGCTAGAATGACCTTTACACACACAAAACGAGGGTGTCTCCCTGATGGATGCTATTCAGCCACATGCCACTGTCTCCTTCAGAAGTGTAACTCTTTGGTCTCAAAGCTGAATTAAAGATGGAAGTATGGCCCAGCACAGATGAAATAGCTGTTGTTCCAGGTACTGGCGTTTTCAGTGTATACCGTGGTCTTTTCCTTCCTTTGTTAGATTGATTCCTAAGTATTTCATTGTTCATGATGCTACTGTGAAAGGTCTTGTTTCCCTGTTTCTCTCTTAGTGAGTTTGTTGGTGTACAGGAATGCTGGGATAGTTGTGCGTTATCACAGAGAACGCAAGGTTGAAGTAAGACTTTCAGTGGGGGTCGTCAAGGTTAGAGTACTCTTGTAATTGAGAGGGCTCGCAATTAAGGTACCACAGAAATGGTGCCATGATTTGGACACATGAAACTTCTGACCTTTTAGGGCATTGCTGGAAAAAAGCTGTCAGAAGTACTGGCCGGCAGTCAGGCCTGCGACTGAGCAGAGTGATCGAAGGCCAAGGAGGATTTCTAATCGGATGTGTACGTTGCTAATAATCTCGTAATTGCTTTTACCGAGCTCTGTGCGTTCCTGGTCAGTGGAATCAGGTTGAGTGTCCTGTTGAGAACATAGCTGAATTCTGCACAGTCCCAAGCAGTGAGCACCACCAGACCCTCAGAGCAGCTGTTCACCCACTACACTGTCGCTGCAGCGCTCCTCCCCGCAAGTTCCGAGCAGGAGCCTGGTTTGTGGACAGGTAGATCTTTTCCAGAAGACCATTTTCTTTTAGGACTGCAGCAATAAGAGGACCCACAGTCTGTGACCGGATAAGAGAATTTGGAAAAATAAAAACTTTTCCTGATATCATCCGACATTTTTGCTTCTCTTACATGTAGCTATGTAGCTTCTTCCTTCTGCCACAGCTCAGCCCTGCATGCGTCCTGACACGGCCCGCCCTGCACTGTGAACCCCTGGGGGACCCCATTTTGAGTTGAGTTTAGTGCATGATGAGAGATGTGGGTCTAGGTTCAGTCTTTGGCAGATGGAGAGCTAGTTTGCCCAGCACCATTTCCTAAAGAGGCCATCTTTCTTCCAGTGTTTGCCACCTTTGTCAAAGATAAGGTGGTTGAGTGCACTTGGAGTTGTTTCTGCATCGTCTATTCTGTTTCACTGATCCTCAGGTCTGGTTTTTTTTTTTTTTTTTTTTGCTGGTACTGTACTGTTTTGCTTTTTTTAAATCATGGTAGCTTTGTAGTATAACTTCAAATTGGGGATTGTGATGCCCCCACCTTGCCTTTGCTGTCCAGAATTGCTTTTGCTCTTCTAGGTCTCTTCTGGTTCCATGTGAACTTTACAATTGTTTTCTCTGGTTCTGTGAGGTATGCTGTTGGTATCTTGGTTGGGTTTGCATTATCTCTGTAAAGCAGTTGTGGAAGTATGGCCATTATCACTATACTGGTTCTGCCTAATCAAGAACAGGGGATATCTTTCTATTTTCTGATATCCTCTTCTATCGCCTTTTTCAGAGTATTAGAGTTTTCAATGTATAAGACTATCTTTCACTTCCTTTGTAAGATTGATTCTTAAGTATTTCATGTTTCTTGATGCTATTGTGGAGGGTGGTGTTTCCCTGATTTCTTTCTCAGTGAGTTTGTTATTGATGTACAGGAATGCTATTGATTTTTGAGTGCTGACTTTGTATTCTGCTATGCACCTGAATTTGGTTATTAATTCTAGGAGTCTTGGGGCTGGGGATTTAGCTCA
>NW_004956169.1:5556-7052 GCF_000276665.1 Chinchilla lanigera
GCGAATGGCACTTTCTGCCAGAATCCCAGCTTGCAGACAGGTGATTTTGTAATGGCAAATGGGCTGAATGCCACAGAAGACTGAAGAACTCTATTTAGGGCAAACAGAGTTTATTAATTTTAGACCTGTCACTGCACATCCTTAACTAGCAGGTCAGGAACATGGGGCCCCTGCCTGCCTTTGTTTCCATGTTATATACATTTTTGGTTTCCATGGTAACAGATTGGAATGTTGTAGCCCTGGCCATACATTGTTTTGCTTGTGTCACGTGACGGTCAGCCCAACCACAATGATATATACTTTCTGTACTCTGTTCTGTATGTCCCTCTTTAGATAATCATACATCATTGTTTCTCTGTGTCATGATAGTTCTCAATTGAGCAGCGGTGGCCGGCCTGAAGGCCGGCACACCACAGCGCTCTCAGCTGCATGGCTCCCTGTGCGCCGGGGGCCCTCCCTCTGGGGGCCTACAAGGCAGGGAGTGAGCTGCCGGGTGGAAGACCGGCGCTCCCAGCCCGTGGCTCCCCGTGCGCCGGGGGCCCTCCCGGTCATAAACAATACTATAGGCCAGTACCAAAGAACCAGGGGCTAGGCCAATTAGGCAACAACTTCTCATCCTCAATAGGTTAAAGAGGTAGAATCTTGCAACAGATTCAAAATCCAAAAGCCAGCTACACCTAGAGACATCTCTGACAAGTAGTAATTTCCTACCAATGGTAGGTATCAATGCAGAAATTAAACTAAAAAAAATAGAAAATGAAAAGACACTTAAGATGCAACTCCAGTCTCCCAGCTCACCAAAGGCAAACACAGGGGGTAATGAGGTAGAACAATTTGAAAGCCATCAACTTAAATTCTCTGAAATAGCAGAAGTAAAGCAGATGAATAAAGTTCTAGACAGAAATCAAATTAGAAATAATTTCTCAGATAACTAAAGAGATGATGACCATAATGAAGGACATGGTTAGTAAATCTAGAGTAGATACAGATAAAAAAAAAAAATAAAGAAGAGCATAGGAAAATGATGGAAACCATGAATGCCCAACATAGGAAAGAAATGGAATCCATGAAACAGATTCAAACAGATATTTGGAGATTAAAAATTCCATTGAAAGTTATGGAAAGTGTATGCAGCCAAAAGAACCAGGACAGAATATCAGATTTTGAAGACAGGTCTGTAGTAGCAATCATGAAAAGAAAGATTTCTTAAAAATAGCAAGAGATCATGAAAAATCAATCCAATAATTGATGCTGGATGATGCAAAGAAGGATAACATAGAATTGATCGGAGTCAATGAAAAAGCAGGAGATAGTGCAAATGACATAAAAAACCTGTTCACAGAAGTAATGGCAGAAAACTTTGCAAGCATGGAAAAAGAATTTGATATATAGGTAAGTGAGGCATATAGAACTCCAGTTAGCTGTGATATATCATGACATATAATAGTCAAGAGTCCAGAAATTCAACACCAGAATAGAATATTAAAAGTTGTTAG
>NW_004956170.1:0-7042 GCF_000276665.1 Chinchilla lanigera
TGCACCAGAGCCCCTCCTCCCAGGTGCCTGTCAGGCTGGGGGCCGGCCCAAGGGCCAGCGCTCCCTGCCCTGTGGCCTCCCAGGCACCGGGGGCCCTCCCTCCGGGGGCCTAAGAGGCAGGAAGCTAGCCAGCCAGAAGACCAGCGCTCCCTGCTTGTGGCTCCCTGTGCGCTGGAAGCCCTCCTTCCGGGGGCCTATGAGGCCCGGGAGTGAGCTGCCGGTCCAAAGACCGGCGCTCCCCGCCTGAGGCTCCCCGTGCGCCTGGGACCCTCCCTCCGAGAGCCTATGAGGCAGGAAACTAGCCAGCCAGAAGACTGGCGCTTCCCGCCAGTGGCTCCCTGTGTGCCGGAAGCCCTCCTTCCAGGGGCCTACGAGGCCGGGAGTGAGCCGCCGGTCTGAAGACCAGTGCTCCCCACCCGAGGCTCCCTGTGTGCCCGGGACCCTCTCTCCGGGAGCCTACGAGGCAGGAAGCTAGCCAGACGGAAGACCGGCGCTCCCCCATGACTGCATATTCTTGTGCCCACCTTAGAAAGGAATTGCATTCTCCCTTAAGTGGTAAAGTGATTAGTAAAAGGGCTCAGAGTAATATGTTAGATTATTTATCTGAAGCCTTTTTTCTTTGAACAAGAATCTTAAGTCTTCTGTGTGTTCACAGGAGTATTGATATTGGTTGTTCACACTCAGTGGCAGTCTCTGGTTCTCAGGACTTGAGTCAGGTGTGGTGCACCTAGGAGTCCAGGCCTGCTACCTTGATAGCTGATGGAGTTGACAGGATCACAGATAGGGTCCTTCCCAAGCTGGTCCCAAAAGGATGTGGACTCTCAATCTCTGTATTCTATTTTGGCTCCCAAGGTAGGGGTAGGTAGGCCATGCATGTGTGCAGAAAAATAATGAATTGCTCTTTTTCAACATGTGAGACTTTGACATTGGTCCCCCCATGTCTCTGTCCAGTTATCTCAGTGGAAGACCTCCAAATGATATTGGGAAATGAAACTTCCATCCCGTGAGATGTCCTGAGTGCTGAGTTCATGTTCTCTAAAATTGAGGAATGAATTGTAGGAAAAATGGAGGTTAAGAATAGGAAGAATTTATTGAGAGAAAGAAAGCTTCTGTGTGAGAGGGACAGAAGGGGGCCCAGAAAGTGGGTTGCCTCTTTTTATGCTATTTTAAATGGAACTTTAAAAATACTGAGGTTATTTGTTAGTGTATAAAATGCACCTGATTTTTGTTTTGTATCCTACAATTTTGTTTAATTTACTCTTTTTAAAAAAATTTTTGCCCATCAGCCTTCATAGAACTCTCACTGGTAGACATTATAATTCATTATCCTAATTGAAAGTGAATTGCTTTTAGCCAGGCATGGTGGCACATGCCTGTAATCCCAGCACTTGGGAGGCTGAGGCAGGAGGATCTCTATGAGTTTGAAGCCAGCCTGGGCTACATAAATGAGTTCAAGGCCAGCATGTACTACATAGCGAGACCCTGTCTCTAAATAAAAAAAAAATAAATAAAATGAATTGGTTTTGCTACTTATAATTAAGTAGTATGCTTGCTGCAAAGTTTTCTTTGCAGACCAACTTGTTTCAGTTTTAAAAGTCCCCTTTTAAATAAAATAAGAAAAAGTAAATTAAAGCTGGGAATGTTGGCACATACCTGTGATCACAGCAGTCTGGGAGGCTGAGGCATGAGGACTGAAGGTTCAAGCCTAGGCTTTGCAATTAAATTGTGAGGCCCTGTCTCAAAGTAAAGAGAGGGGAAGAAGAGGGTGGGGAGGAGAGGGTGAGACAGAGAGAGAGAAAGGAGGGAGGAAAGAGATAAAGATGTGTTTTTTTGTGGTGTTGGGGACTGACCCAGGCTGCTACATCCCCAGGACTTTCTAAATTATTTGGAGACATGGTCTCAGTAGTCTCACTGAGTTGCTAAGTTGCCCAGGCTGGGCTTGAACTCGAGATTCTTCTTCCTCAGCCTCCCCGTTCTCTGTGATTACAGGTATGTGTGTCTATTATTTCCGTGACATGAAGCTTTTCTTTTATTTTGTTAATGTGATGATTTGAATGAACATATTCACTAATATTAGATCAATTTTGAATTCTGAAATAAACTAACTGGCCATTGTATGTATATTTTCAAGTGTAGTGAATTTGGTTTGTTAGAATTTTTTTCTGGACATTGCAGACAATGTGTTTGTACATTCTCTGTTTTTATTTCTGGGAAACACACGATATATGACATCAGAATTATGTGTACCTTGGTTATGTGGTAGAATTTGCCTGTAAAACCATCTTTTCTGAGTTTTTGTGCAAAGTATTTAAAGAATTGATTGAAGTTTTTACAAAAATGATTATAAATCCGGTTTTATATTTCTTTTGGAGCCAATTTTGGTGAGATCCGTAGGTTGTCTATATACTATTTAAATTATGTTTTTCTAGTCTTTGCATTTATATCTCCTTTTACATGTTAATGATTTTCTTCCTTTTTTCTTTATTGCCTGCAAGTTTGTCAATTTTGTGTTTTCAAATATTTTAATAGGCCTAGTTTGCTTTCTTTCTTTCTTTCTTTTGTTTTTTTTGGAGACAGTGTTTTGCTGTGTAGTGCAGGCTGGTCTTGAACTTCCTTATGTAGCCCAGGCTGGCCTCGAATGCTCAGTGATCCTCCTGCCTCAGCCTTCCAAGAGGTAGGATTATAAGCTACCATGCTCAGTGGTTTCAATTTTTAATTTCTGCTCTTAATTTCTTGCACATATTCCCTTTGGGTTTATTCTAATGTTTCTTTTCTCTGTCTCCTTTTCCAGTAGTTTGTATCTCACTAACATCTAACCAGTTTTCTTTTGTAGTATAAACATTTAAGGTGTCAGTTATTTTGAAGGCCAATTCAGCTCCTATCACTATGTCCCAAAGGTATAGTCACTATAACTTTGATAAGTAATATTTTATTATTTAATGTTTTCTGTTTTGTGTACTGTATCTTTGATATCCAGGTTACATGAAAATGTGTTTTCTTATTTCCAAATGTATAAGAACATTTAGTTATCTTTCTAAAAAACTGATGTATAATTGTTTGCAAGCTGTATTTCCTTACCAAGGTTTTGTATATGTACTCAAGCATCCCCTGTAACATAGTTTTTTGTTTGTTTGTTTTGTTTTGTTTTGCTTTTTGTGTTTTTGAGATAGGGTCTCACTATGCAGTTTAGACTGGCCTTGAACTCATTTTATAGCCCAGGCTGGCCTCACATTTACAGTGATCCTCCTGCCTCAGCTCCGGAGTGCTGGGCTTACAGGCATGCACCACCATGCCCAGCATAATTGTTGCTTTAAATGTTGTCTTGACCCAGTTTTGAGGTCCTGGCTTGAGGCTGGTCAGTTTTTCTTTTTGAGCCACTAAGTCAACACCCCAGTTTCTTCCTTATCCGATCTCATATTTAGGGGTCACAGCAGCCCCAATCGTCCTGGGGCCAGGTAGCGCGTACACTTGGGGGTGTACCCCTCTTCTCCAAGCCCACCAGATCCAATCAGGGCATCCACTGGCAGAAAGGCCTTGAAACCTACCTCACCTCACCATGCAGTACGGCTGGAGTGCTTGTTACCTTGTCCCTGCATACGGCTCTGTGTGACCACGGCTTGCGTATTTCTCTGTTTGAGCTTGGATGCTTAACCACTACTGTGCTGCAGTGGGACCCTGTGGGCTCCTCTTGAAGGCTGTAGGTCGGTGGGTATCTGACTCTCGTTTTCAGAAATGCTGTCCTCTCTGGGTCAGTTTAGTTAGTACCTTTAGCCTGGGGAATTGGCCTTGATGTCTATCTTTGGTATTCAAATAGGGCTTCACACATACACCAGAGGTCGCTATAGTCTCATGTTAGACACCAGGCCTGGGTTCTGCCCTGTACCAACTTAGTTTTGGGCAGAGTTTGGGAGTCTTGGTGAGGGTGGGCTTGGGGGTTTGTTTGGTCCTCTGCTCAAATTTTGGAAGTTAAGTCCATTGGCACCTTACATCCATGGCAATGTCGGGAATCTGGTATTGGCTCCAGCCCCATCTCCACTGGCTGTGATACCTTGGGCATAGCCTCCCTCTCTGGGTTCCTATTTCCTCATGTGTGAAATGGATGTTATGTTAAAAAAACAAAAAAACCCAGCCTTTTGGGGGGAAGTGGGTTTTTTGTAATTTAGTATTCAAATCTTTCCAGTCATGAGTGTTGAACCCAGTGCTTTTGCCCTGAGTTATATCCTCGGGGCTTTTGCACTAAGCTATATTCTTAACTCTTAAAAACATTTTTTAAAATTGTGAGACAGGGTCTTGCTAAGTTTCCTGGGCTAGGCTTGAACTTTTGATCCTCCTGCCTCAGCCTCCCAAACTTCTGGAATTACAGATGTGCCCCACCATGTGTAGCTGAACCTTGCTTTTGATCTAAACACTGACTGGAACGTTGAGTGTGGTCACCCTGTATTGTTTGAAATCCCAGCGATGGCAAAGGGCTCAACTTTGTGAGGAGAAGCAGCTTTCCCTGTGTTTTATTCATCCTACTAATTCTCACTGCTGTTGCCACTGTTAGGTACTTACATGTATCAGGTACTATGCTAAGTGCTTTACAAATGTTAGATCTTTTAATCATGATGGCGAAACTCCACATTTCCAAGCAGAAGGGGCTTGAGAGGTCATGGGTTTGAAGCTACACTGTCATTTCACACGACACTGAGGACAAGTCCATTATTGCATCAGAGAACACTGACTAATATCTTTCAAGTCACTTATAGCTACACACATTTGTAAAAACTATTCTCTACAAGGTGCTTTTTGGGGGGAGGGGGTGGTACTGGGAATCAAACCCAAGGTACACTAACACTGAACTATTTCCCCAGCCTCTTGTTTTGAGACAGGATCCAAGTTTCTCAGGATGGCCTAAAACTTGCCACCCTCCTGCCTCAGCCTCTCACGTACTGGGAGCTGGGATTAAAGGTGTGTGGCACACCTGGCCTGAGTACCCTTTTTTTTTTAAATTGTCTTTGGTCTTCTCCATCTGGCCTCCTCAGATCCTCTTCATTCGGAGAACATCAGCACTCTGCAGGGCATTTACCAACCTGATTCAAAGTACAAGGAACATTTTCAGTTAAAAGGAACTTTTTTCCTCATTAAAAAGCCAATAACAATTTGTGTGTATGGTGTGCTAGAGCTTGAACCCAGGGCCTCTCACATGTTCAGCAAGTGCTTTGCCACAGAGCTACATCCCCAGGCCCCAATCAATCTATTTTTGAGAATATAAAAGGTCTTTAAAAAAACTTACTTCATTTTCTTCCTTATGTTCTTCTCAGATTCTTCCTTTCTCCATCAGAGAAAACCCAAACCTTCCATTTTTGGAAATGAGTCACTTATCTGTTTCCTGCTTCTATCAAAAACCCCACTTGAGCTCAGCAGAGCTGCGTGAGGTACAGAGCTGTGCTCACAGGAAGCCGCATGCCCTCAAAGACACCTGTGCTTCTCGCGCCAGCATCACACTGCCTCTGCCTTCCCAGAGCCTCCTTAGAAAAGCAGGTAAATGGGGACGGGGACACGCGCAGGGACTGCAGTGTGGGCCAAAGGTGACCCAGTAGGCAGCCAGCCCGGACGTCTGAGCGTCCTGGTCACATTGGTGCACGCAGGTGGCAGCTCGCTTGGAGCTCCGTGCTCTGCCTGTCCCCACGCTGTGGAGCCTCGTCTGATGGGCACCCGGACACGTGGGCTTCCTTCCTTCTCCTCCCTGCGGGCACAGCTGTCCTAAATCCATGTGCCCTGGAGAAACAGGTAACTTCCATCAACGTCCAAACATTTCTGCTTGTTGCTTCTATCATGACTCTTGGGCCAAGAAACCATACATATGTGTGTGTGCGCACACATACAATTACAAACATTTAGCAGTGGTCTTTCTTGTCTGCTGATTCTGAAACTTTCCTCTTTAGCCTTGTTTATTTTTCCTTTTAATTTTCGCTGATAAAATGGTGAAGAAATAATACAATTTTTGCTCATTTAACAAACTTCACTGGTGACCCTGCCATGTACCAGGTCTTCAGCATCCATGTTCAGGAATAACCCAGAATCTCCCTCAGCAAGCACAGCCTTGGGGCTGCGGTGGGAAGGACGGGAGAGGGACTAGTTGTGAACTGCAGAACAGGTGAGAGGCTTTAATACGGAATGTCACGAGAGCAGGCAGGAAGAAGCCAGGGCCAGCCTGGAGTCTGATAGACCTCGCTCCCTGAATTGCTCTGGGAGATAGGTGAGCATGTGTGTAACTTTCAGGTTTTAATGTCTCTGCTTCCTGTGTGTGTGTGTGTGTGTGTGTGTGTGTGTGTGTGTGTGTGTGTGTATCCCCATAGCAGGCACTGAGGCTCACACTTACTAGGCAAGTTCTCTACCAGTGAGCTCCAGCTCCAGCTCTTCTCATTCTGTTTTGCAATGAGATCTTGCTAAGTTGTTCAGGCTGATCCTGAACTTTTGACCCATCTGCCTCAGCCTCCTAAATAGCTGGGATTATAGACATGCGCCACGGACCTAGTTTAGCTCTCAATTTAGATAGAAAATGAAAGCTGGGCATGGTGATGCACACCTGTAATCCCAGTACTAGGGAGGCTGAGGCAGGAGGGTTGCTAGAGTTTGAGGCCAGCATGGCCTACATAGTTCAAGGCCAGCCTAAACTACCTAGCAAGGCCCTGCCTCAAAAAAACAAAATAAAAGAGAAGAACAACAAAAGAATGTGGTTGGGGTAGTGGAGACTTTCTTTCTGGCTATGTCTTTTCAAGATCTATTGGGATTTTCTTTTTTTAATTTTTGGTAATCAAGGAATTTTCTAATTTCTACTGTTAAAGCATTTGATGCATTCAACTGTTTTTTGATTTAAATGTATTTTGATGAAAAGACCAAAAAGTTTCCTCAAGGTACCAGAATATTGTAACCTCCTGAAAGGCTTTAGAACCCACTGCCTGCATTAGGATAATGTGGCTCAGGACTGGCCACATGTTCCTAGAGGGCCTGAGGTGTGGCCGCTCCCCGGATGTGCTCTGGAGCACATAGAGGCTTG
>NW_004956171.1:0-2469 GCF_000276665.1 Chinchilla lanigera
CCCAGTACTAAAAGAAAAAAAAGATACTTCCCTAAATAGATAGGGCCATAAGATAGTTATACTATTCTTTCAAATTTTCCAATGGTAGAGTATTTTTTTAAATGAAGTATGGTAATAAATTTGTTTAAATGTCTCTTCAATTGAGACTACATCTCAATCTATCAAAGCTAGAAAACATGCTGAATGGGAATTTATTTGCTTTTTGTTTTTGTTTTGTTTTGTTTTTTGAGACAGAGTATGGCTGTATATTCAGGCTAGCCACTGGTCTCACTGTGAACCCAGGCTGGCCTTGAATTCACAGTGATCCTCCTGCTTCAGCCTCCCAAGTGCCAGGAATACATACATGCACTACCCTGCCTGCTTATTTGTACATGAATCTTCTCATTTATAAAACTTACATGAAATCTTCTTGTTTCATTGCTTTAATTTTGACATATTTTCAAATGCCATCTTGTTAATTATTTTTTGATTTAGAAGAATAGCTTTCCTAAAATTAAAAAAAGAAATCTTGTCAAAAGTGAAATGTAGGTATTATAGCAGTCCTGGGAGGTAGATTTTTGCATCATTACAATGAAATATCTGACACAGTCTAATTACAAAGAAGAAGTTTATTTAGCTCATGGCTTTGGGGCTTCAAAGTGCAAAAGGTACTTTGCAAGCTGTATGGTGAGGGCCACCCCTTGGCTGTATCACTTCATGGCGGGGATAGCAATTGTGATGGTTACATGCAAAACCAAGTTAGTACATCTTAAACCAGAAGCAAAAAGAGAGGCGATGGGGTCAAACGCAAGCTTTTATAGCAATCCCGTGATGAAAATTAGCAAGGAGTCCCATGAGAACTACCTTCTGACGGTGAGTCCCCAGTGACTTCTCATCAGCCCTTACCTCCAGAATGTTCCACCACCTCACCACAGCCACTTTGGAGACCAAGGCTTTAACCACAGTGGACCCTTTGGGGACACTCAGACCACATCCAAATCATAGCAGGTATGTAAGGATTTTTTTGGTGAACCTTTTGCTAACATTAACAGTAGCAATGTGGTTTATACCAAGTAACTGTGGGCAGTACAATGTCAAAGTAAATTTCATTTTCCCACAGAAGCTGCAAATTGCTCTTTGCTTGAGGATCTTGCAGTGTTTTAACTTCTCTAATGTATCGTATCTAAATTAAATCAAATCACTTCGACAAGATTTAATAAGCATTTTCCTCATATATTTGACGACTTTGTGCTTCATCAAAAGGCTCATTGTTTGAATAGACCTAGACTATTGTGTATAATCTTTGATTTGTCCCCAAAAATATCATTGCTATTGATGCAATTAAGACTAGCAGGGGGCTGGGGATTTAGCTCAGCGGCAAAAGCACTTGCCTGGCAAGCGCAAGGTCGTGAGTTCGGTTCCCGGTTCCGGAGAAAAACCAAAACCAAAAAAAAAAAAGACTAGCAAAGTAAAACTGTCATGCATGGTTTCAATGATTTTTCTGAATTTTTGGCTAAAATCGTGGCATGTGCATTGTATTATATAAAGGTCTTTACCATGGACTTTATTGTGCTTGGCATGGGGCAATGGGGGTACCATAAAAATACAGACACAGCTACGAATATCACCATAGCTTAGAACAAGTATAACTTAGAGCACATTCAGTCCCCTGAACCCTCAATATCCCACAACATAGACATAATAATAAATGTTCTCAATGTACCTCCCCAAAGGCCCTGGGGCCGGCCTGGAGCAAAGAACTAGACTCACCGCAACAGGACTGAAGGAGCAAAGAACCTGCTCCTCGGGTGTTACCACTAGAACTAAGAGGAAGCAGGAAAGACCAAGTTTTCCCAAGAAACGAGAAATATATCACAAGATCCAAGGTCCAGGAAGAATACAAAAGAATGCTGTTCAGGCTCATGTCTTACATTAAGGACTTTGGGAGCATCCTTGAAAAATCTAGCTCCTAGGAACACTGACATCAGCCCTCAGCCAAGCTCGCTCTCTCTCTCTCTCTCTCTCTCGCTCTCTCTCTCTCTCTCTCTCTCTCTCTCTCTCTCTCTCTCTCTGCAGACAGAGTCAGTCCCAGTGAGCCAGCTCTCTGCTGAGCCACTAAAGGAGGTGTATTAGGCAGCTGTCCCATCTCTGGGACACAATACTGACATGCACAGTTTAAAGGAGGGGCAGTTTAGTAAATCAGCCTTAGTTACTTTTTCATTGCTGGGACACAATACCTGACACCCAGTAGTTGAAGGAAGTGAGGTTTATTTTGGTTCTCAGGCTGTAGAGGTTTCAGTCCGTGGTCAGTTGGTTCCAAGGCAGGGCGGCATGGCAGAGGAGAACAGTTCATGACCTGGCAGACAGGAAACAGCAGCACTCAAGGGAGGAGGAGAGAGAGAGATGTATCCAGGCCATGTCCACAGTGACCCACCTCCTCTCACCAGGCTTCACCGTCCAACATCACATCCAGCTATAAACCCATCAGTG
>NW_004956171.1:2814-4308 GCF_000276665.1 Chinchilla lanigera
ACACAATGGCACAAGATAAACATGTCCACTCAAAAGGAAACAGGTGGGGACAAAGCAAGACCAAAATCCACCAGGGCAAACATTAAATCCCATAGTTCCATATCCAGCATCCAGGACATTCTATGGCAAGAGGTGGACCCTGAAGAGTTCTGCTATTTGTAGGGCACTGCTAGTTGTAGCTCTCATGGCCTCTGTCAGCCCTCCTTTGCTCATTCTTTGTGGATTTCCTCAGATGATACATGTTCCCGGCTTCTCCAACCTTCTGGAGTCTCCATTGCTGATAGGTTTCTTGCCTTGCTGTAATTCCTGCTGAGCTGCTATGGCATCCAGCCAATATGGTGCTGGAGGTCATGTGGTATGGTGCTGAGTCAGTATGGCGCCAAGCCAATATGGCGCTGGCCACTAGAGGCCATGTGCTAAGCCCCACCCCTCTTCCTCTGAGTCAAATTACGACTTCCTACTTCCCTTTCTGTAATATCCTATTTCCTTTTCCCATGCTCCTGCCCAATCCTGGTCTGCCACGTCAGGTGACCCACCTCCTAAACCCCGCCCCCACCCTGGGGCTATTTAACCTTGGACCCCATGACATGCCCTCAGAAGTTCCATGTCTCACGTTCTTTTCCTTGTGGTCTTCTCTGCAGCCACAATAAAGGCATCTTATTCTGCTTTTCTTCTCTCTGCACTCGAAAAACTTATCAATTGCATTTTCAGCTTCATACACTGCCCTCTCAGGGGCACACTGCTTGGCCTCCCAGACCCTCTAAAATCTGGAAATCTGGAAGGCTTCCAAACCCCATAACTCTTGCATTTTGCATGTGCCTAAAACCAGCACCACATGAATGACACCAAAGTCTGCTGCCAGCTGGAGCAGTAGCAAGGCTTCCCTCCCTCTTCGCTATAGGGGTTGACTGGCTGGATGGTTGAGCACAATGGACCGAATTCTGGTGAATCAATTCTCATTCCCTTTTAGCCCCATTTATAAATACATGAGGCTTTTGGGGGACATCTAGCTATAAGCCATAACAATAGCTCACAGTTTTAGGGGAGTCGTCTGTGTTTAGCTGGCTCCAACACAGGAACATCATGGCAAGCGGTATGGCAGAGGAAAGATGCTTAGTTAATGGTGCCTGGGAAGTAGAGCAAGGGACAAGCACAGGAGAGGAAGGGCTAAGGGACCAGACATGGACCCCAAGATCACACCTCCACAGCTCACTCAGACACACCAAAAAGAGTGCTCCACCAAGCCCCTGGATGGATTTCAAAACCAATCAAGTTGACACAATCTAGCTTTACCTTGTGGGAATGAAATAAATGTGACTTCACATCCACCAGGATTTATTTCTTAGCAGATTTTTAATCTTTTGACTCAATGGTTAAAATTGAGAAAAAAAGTTTACTCAGTTTTTTTTTTTTTTTTACTTAATCCAAAATGTAAACTACTCAGAAGGATTACTTGAGCCCAGGAGTTCCAGGCCAGCCAGGGCAATATTGCAA
>NW_004956171.1:5674-7470 GCF_000276665.1 Chinchilla lanigera
CAACAAGTTGAAAAATCTTAAAGAAATGGACAGTTTCCTAGATTCATATGAATTACCAAACCTAACCATGAAGACATAAAAATTCTGAACAATCTACAAGCAATGAAATTGGAGCAGCAGTAAAAAACCTACCAACTAAGAAAAGCTCAGGACCTGATCGATTCACTGCTGAATTCTACAAGACTTTTAGGACATTATAACACCAATACTCCTCAAACTCTTCAATGAAATTGAAAGTGAAACTCATTTCTGGAAGCCAGCATCACGCTGATCCCAAAAAGTACAGGACAATCTCTCCAATGAATATAGATGCAAAAATCCTCCATCACATATTGGCAAATTGAATGCAACAAATCATCAACAGGATCATATGTTATGATCAAGTAGGTTTCATCCTAGGATTGCAAGGATGGTCCAACATATGCAAGTCAATAAATGTAATACACCACATAAATAGAAGCAAGGACAAAAATCAAGGAGTCATATCAACAGATACAGAAAAAGCTTTTGACAGATTCCAACATCCATTCGTGGTTAAAAAAAAAAAAAACTGAAGAAAATAGGTATAGTAGAAACTTACCTAAAGCTAATAAGAGACATTTATGATAAATCAACTGCCATCCTCATCATATTAAATGGGGAAAAACTGAAAGCTTTCCTTCTAAAATCAGGAACAAGACAAGGATGTCCACTAGCACCATTTCTATTCAATGTAGTGCTCAAAACATTATCCAGAGCAACCAGGCAAGAGAAGGAAATAAAAAGAACACATACAGGAAAGGAAGAAGTGAAATTATCATTATTTGCAGACAACATGATCCTCTACTTACAATACCCCCAAAATTCCATCAAAATATTCCTAGAACTAATAACCAAATCCAATAGCATAGCAGGGTACAAAGTCAACACACAAAAATAAGGAACTCACTGGGAAAAAAATTAGGATAACAATTCCACTCACAGTAGCATTAAAAAAATGAAATACCTAAGAATTAACCTAACAAAGAAAGGGAAAGTGCTCTACAAATAAAACTATAGTACTCTAAGGGGCTGGGGATTTAGCTTAGTGGCACAGCGCCTGCCTGGCAAGCGCAAGGTCGTGAGTTCAATTCCCGGTACCAGGGAAAAACCAAAAAAAAAACTATAGTACCCTAAAAAGGCAATTGAAGAAGATATCAGAAAATGGAAAGATATGTCATATTCCTGGATAGGCAGAACTAGTATTGTCAAAATGGCCATAGTTCTAAAACTGATACATAGATTTAACACAATATCAATCAAAATAACAACAGTATACTTTTAATAACTTGTTTCTTTGTATTTTGAAACAGGGTCTTACTCTGTAGTCCAGGCTGGCCTTGAACTCACTATGTAGCCCTAGCCAGCCTTGTATTCACAGAGATCCTCCTGCCACAGCCTTCCAAGTGCAGGGACTACAGTTGTGCACTGCCACATCTGACTTAACAATAAAATTCTTCACAGAACTAGATAAAACAATCCTAAAATTCATATAGAACCAGAAGAGACCCAGAATAGCAAAATAAATCCTGAACAACAAGAACAAAGCAGAAAGCATCACAACATCTGACTTCAAGTTATACTGCAGAGCTTCAATGATAAAAATGGAATGGTATTGGCACAAAACAGACACATATATTAATGGAATAGACATCTATAGAACAGAGGATGCAAAATCAATCCCAGATATATCCAGCTGTTTGATCACTGACCAAGGAGCCAAAAACTTATGTTGGAGAACAGACAGCATCTTTAGCAAATGGTACTGAGAAAACTGT
>NW_004956172.1:0-768 GCF_000276665.1 Chinchilla lanigera
ACCATTTAGCCATAGTCAAAATAAATCTACACCCAGACACATAATAATCAAGATCCCAGAAATTCAGTACAAGAACAGAATATTAAAAGTTGCAAGAGAAAAGAAACAGATCATCTATAGATGAAAGCCTATCAGAATCATGGCAGTTTCTTAACACAAACCCTAAAGTCAAGAGCTTAGAGTGAAGTATTTGAAGTCCTAAAAGAAGACAACTTCCAACCCAGATTGCTGGACCCTGCAAAACTATCTTTCAAAATTAATGTAGAAATAAGATACTTCCATGACAAAGAAAACTGAAGAAATTCATGACCACAAAATCAACACTGCAAAGGGTGCAGAAAGATTTTCTAGACAGAGATAAAAATGACCACAATTCCAAGAACATCAGAAAGAAACCACCAGGAAGTGCAAGCAATTAAGCAGAGGGGGAAAGCAGGGAACCAACAGTAGGAAAATAACATGACAAAGATAAGCCAATATATATACGGTTATAACCATCAATGTAAATGGCCTCAATTCACCAATCAAAAGAAACAGATTGGCAGACTGGATCAAGAAACAAGATCCAATAATATGCTGCATACAGGAAACATATTTAACTCAAAAAGAGATAAATAGACTGAAAGTAAAAGGATGGGAAATAATACTCCTTGTGACAGGAACCCAGAAAAAAGCAGGGGTAGCAATTCTGTTTGCAGAAAATGTAACTTCAAACCACAAATGATCAAAAGAGCTAAAGAAAGTCACTGTCTTAGTTACTTTTCTCTC
>NW_004956172.1:1503-2331 GCF_000276665.1 Chinchilla lanigera
TTTTGTGTTGTTTTGTTTTTGTCTTCATTGTTGTTATTTTATTATTGTTTTTTTCTCCTTAAAATAAAAAAAAATTATATGAGCCATATTACAAAAAAAGCTAGGATTAGACTTTCCACTTGACCTAGCTATTCCCCTTCTGGGTATCTTCCCAGAAGAATTAAAAACATACCACAGCAATATATGTGCACCCATGTTTATAGGAGCACAATTTGTAATTGCTAAATCTTGGAAACAACCCAGATGCCCATCAGCTGAGGAATGGATAAAAAAGATGTGTGGTCTTTTTATACAATGGTGTACTATTCAGCCATATAGAGGGATAACCTCAAGACTTTTATAGGTAAATGGTTGCAATTTTAGATCATACTCATAAATGAAATAAAACAGACTCATATGTGTAAACATATTGTCTCCCTGATGTGATAAACTGAAAGAGTAAATAGGATCTAAAATGTAGAATAGGTATTGTGAAATGGGAAGAAATTGTTCAAAAGGAGAAAGGAACTAGGGTAGGGGAGAGGGGAAAGTATGGAAAGGGAAAAATACAAGTCTGTTATATTATTAGTGTCTCTTAGTTATTGAAGAGGAAGGTTTGTGCTAATATATATTGGAGAAATTTTAATGCCCACATCTTGTACTCAAAAACTGAAAGCTCTCACTCTAAAACAGGAATAAGACAAGGATGTCCACTGTCACCACTGCTATTCAATATAGTTCTGGAAACATTAGCCAGAGCAATTAGACAAGAGAGGGAAATAAAAGGAATAAAGATAGGAAAGGAAGAAGTGAAATTATCATTATTTGCAGATGACATGATACTCTACA
>NW_004956172.1:4906-5836 GCF_000276665.1 Chinchilla lanigera
ATGGTATGGGCACAAAAGCAGACATGCAGATGAGGAGGTGAAGAAACATACCCAGACACATTCAGACACCTGATCTTTGAAAAATTGGCCAAAAACATGTTTTAAGAAAGATAGCCTCTATAATAAATGGGACTGGGAAAACTGGCTTTCTATATGCAGAAGATTGAAGCTGGACCTGCATCTCTCACCATGCATTAAACTAAAATCAGAGTAGATAAAAATCTAAATAGTAAAACAGAAACAATGAACCTACTGGAAGATAAAAAAGTAAAATTCTTAAAGTTATAGGTAGGTGTAGGAAAGGACTTCTGAACAGAACTCCAACTGCTCAAGATATAACAGCCAGAACCAACAAATGGTATTATATCAAACTAAAAAACCACAGCAAAAGAAACAACCTACATATTGGGAAAATAATTTTGTCAATTATTCCTTAGACAGAGGACTAATATCTCAAATATATAAAGAACTCAAACAAATTAGACACTCCCAAAAAAGATTCAAGCAAAAAATGGCAACTGAAATGCATACTCTTCTCAGAAGAAAGAATATTGTTACTAAGCAAATAGTAACAATAATAATGACAAGGGGGAACGGGATCTAGAGGTGGAAGGAGGGAGGTGGGCGGGGAGGGGAAAGGGAATAAAAAGACGCCAGCTGCATTATGTAGATGTATCTATAACGCTTCCTAAAGTGAGTGTGAAAAAATGTTCAACATTACTGGCTATTAGAGAAATGCAAATTAAAATAACACTGAGATTCCATCTTACTCCAGAAAAACATGGCTATCACCAAGAAATCAAACTGGGTGTGATGGAACTCACCTGTAACCCCAGCACTCAGGAAGCTGAGGTAGGACGATTGGAGAAAGCAAGGCCAGCCTGGACTACACAGCAAGACCTTACATCAAAAAAAGAAACAAGGAAGGAA
>NW_004956173.1:0-906 GCF_000276665.1 Chinchilla lanigera
CCAATTCTTATTTGTGCCCATTCCCCAACCCTTCCCTCAGTCTCTCTTCTCATTCTTATTTACAAAAGCTTTGTTTTTCTTTTCTCATTATTATCTTTTCCCATCCTTCCTTTCCCCAGTCACCCTCCCTTGTGCCACTTCCCTCTTTTACATTTTCTTGCTATTGCACAGTACCTGTTATACAGTTTGATCCTTATTTACACTTTGAGTATCTCCCAATAGACAAAAAGTGCAATGTTTACACGAGTCAATCCAATAGAGTTTAGTCAAGACTATGGTCTCTTGGTGCATCCATTTACCTATAAGTGTCTCACATTTATCCTTCTTTATGGCTAAATATGCTCCATTTTATCAAAAACCCGCATCTTCTTTACCAATTCATCAACTGATTGGCCAGTATTTGGCTAGTGAAAACTGTGCCACTGTGAACATAGGTGCACATATATCACTGTAGTACGTTTTGTATTCTTTCAGGAAGACAGGAAGAAGGTGACCACCTAGGTGAAATGGTATCTCTAATCCTAGTTTTTGAGGAATCTACACATTCATTTCAATGGTCATAATTCTGGGCAACAAAAGGAAGGTAGAGAGCATCACAATCCTTGACTTGAAATTATATGATAGAGATACAATATGGCATAGTACCAGTAAGACAACAACAACAAAAGCATACCTGGAGACCAGTAGAACAGCACAGAAGAATCAGAATCAACTCCAAACACACCCAACAAGGGTGTCAAACACCCTCACCAGAAGAAAGATGGCATTTTAATAAATGGTTCTGGCCAAACTGACTTTTCCCATTCTGAAGACTAAAACTAGGCCCATACGTCTCACCATATACCAAACTAAAATTGAAATGGATCAAAGACATAAATATTAAAACAGAAACACTAAATCACTTCA
>NW_004956173.1:1006-7254 GCF_000276665.1 Chinchilla lanigera
CCATATACCAAACTAAAATTGAAATGGATCAAAGACATAAATATTAAAACAGAAACACTAAATCACTTCAAGGGAGAATAGGTAGAACTCTTGCACAAAGAGGAGTAGGCAACAACTTTATGAATAAAACTGCAATTGCACAGGAAATATTACAAAGAATCAACAACTGGAGTCTCATCGAAAAGCTTCTACACATTAAAAGAAATCAGTGGAGTAAGACACAGTTCACAGTCTGGGAAAATATTTTGCAGCTGTTCCTCAGACAAAAGACTGATAGCTAGATACATAAAGAACTGAAAAGTAACCTTTCAAATTTAAAAGCCCAATCCAAAAATGAGTATCTGAGATGCATACACACTTCTCACATAAAGAAACTCAAATGGATCCAGATCGTTCTGGGAGATTTGTCTGCATTTCTCTGCGCAAAACTGTTCCTCCTCTGCCTGTTCATCTCTTAGATAAGCCAAGCAGGACACCTGTGTTATCCCTTATCCTCGTCCTCCCACCCTGTCAGCAAAGCTGAGACCACCTTCCAAAGATCTGCCAACTACACTATGCAAAAAGCAACTGCAAACAGATGACAGATGTAATACAATGCAAAAACTTGAGTACCCGTCTATGAAATAGGACAAAACAGATAGGTTAGGATTCTATTTCCTACTCAAAAGAATAGTGTCTTGGCTACTTCTGTACCCTTGGATACTTCATTGCTGAGACAAAATACCCAACACCCAAAATGAAGGAAGGAAAGGTTTATTTAGCTTAGTTTGTGGAGGTTTCAGGCCATACTTGGATGGCTCCGAGGCAGAAGGTAGCAAAGCAACAAAAGCAGAGGGGGGGAATAGCAGCTGAAGGCAAAAGCAGCCAGAGCAAACAGGAGGAATGGCGGCAAGCAGCCTCATTTC
Source organism: Chinchilla lanigera (assembly GCF_000276665.1). NCBI lineage: Eukaryota > Metazoa > Chordata > Mammalia > Rodentia > Chinchillidae > Chinchilla > Chinchilla lanigera. Next base: position 1,912 of record NW_004956173.1, read on the forward strand.
CCTCTCTTACTTTGTCAACAGGCTACCCCCACCTAAGGGGCGTGTAGCTCTCACATAATCTCCATGCCCTCCTCTTCCACAGGCTCAGGATGTATACAAAGTAACCACCCTGGCTTCCTGCTGAGTCACTTAGCCAAACCTCTAGATTCCTCAAGTTGACACTATGTATCAACCATAACAAATAGCAAAACACAAATGCACATGCATTAGATGATTGTATATTAGACAACAGGCTCAGATATGAAACCCAAAGCACAAAATAATCAAAAATAGAAAAAAATGCCTGCAGTACAAATTTTCAAATTTTGCCTTAAAGAATGCTATTTCGAAAGTACAAAGTCACACATAATGGAAGAGAATGTCTAAAAATCTGAACTCTTGAATTGAGAATTGCTGGCAAGCAGAACTTATAAAAATCTATGACAACTTCGTTTTAAGAGCAACCTGGAAAGGCTGGATCTGAGACAGCATTATTCCAAAGTGCATATAATGGGCCGCGGAAATGGCTCAGTGGCGTAAGTGCTTGCCTGGCAAGCCTGAGCTCATGAGTTTAATTCCTATTACCAAAAAAAAAAAAAAAAAAAAAATCCAAAGTGCACATAATGTACAAACAACCACTATGGATATGAAAAGATGTGTGACACCATTAGCCATGAAACAAATGTGACTTGGACTCAGCATACAGTACCACTGCACACCCAGCCAGCTATGATGGCTATAATAGAAAAGAAAACAAAAACTGCCGGACAGGATGTGGAGAAAATTAAACCCTTCTCTACTGCTGGTAGGAATGAACTACAAGGATGAATCTTGGGGACATTATGCTAAATAAGCATACTGTCAGTCACAGATGACTGGTTGTGGGGTGACATCACTTACATGCCATGTCCAGAAGGATTGTGAGGGCAACGTGACAGTATGATGCTTTCTGGATGTGATGAAGATGCTTTAATATGGAAAGTGATAATGACTGGACAACTGTTGTGAATGTACTCATAGTCATGAAATTGCAGACTTTGAGGGCAAACTGTGTCACATCAGTGATAGCTCAAAAAAACCTAAACAACAAAATGTGGCAAACAGCCTAATTGATTCCACCTACACAGGCAGTACCTCACAAAGCCCTGTCCCTTCACTGAGCAGTGTAGCAACCTCCAGCCTGGTCTTCTTGTATCTACACTCAAATCCTAAATTCACAAGGGGGAGCCCATGGGAATGGAGGGTGTCTCTCTCCAACATAGATGGTGTCAAAGTGCTCGGAAGCAGCACCCTTCAGTGGCTCCCCAGTGCCCTCAGCCAAGTCTCCTACATCATCTTACCTCAGCCAGGGCCACACCCCCGGGGGCTCAATGAAAACCTCTGAGTGTCCACAGGACAAGGTCATCCCTGCACTGGAATAACTCCACTTCCTGTCTGCAATTCCGACACTGAATTTTGATGGTGGGACCCATCCAGCACCCAATGTCTCTTTCAGGGACTGCACTGGCCTCCGTCATCTTTTTTTCCTATTTATTCAAGATTTCCTACTCTCTGGTTGACCTCACTCACTGGCTTGCGACCTCCCTGCTCTCTCCTCTAGTTCTGTGCCAGCAACTGCAATGTTCTGAGATGCTGGAGTTCTTCAGTATCTTCAGGGCCTGTGGTCTCACTGAGATGCTCAAAAATGTCAGCTCCAGGGTTTTCAAGGCCCTGTACTATTAATCTTGTATCATTTAAGTAATTTATGTTTCCAAGACCACACAGGGCTACTAGCTTCTTCAAGGCCTGTGATGTGGGCAGTTTCACACCTACATCCCTCTCAACAGCCCTGGAACCTAAAATAGGGCCCATAAAAGTTCATTGATTTATAAAATATATTAAATAGAGGGCAGGTGCCCAGCTACAAAGGATTGTCTTATGAATTCATCAAACCTCCATCACACCAAGGCCTGTGTTCTGATACAGGCCGGACTCTGTTATCATTCATCTCTGAAGCTCTGTGATCAAGTTGGCTGGGACAGCATCCCACAGATTAAGAAAGTGAGGCTCAGAGATGTCAGGGGCAGAGGTGTCTATCATCAAGTCCTCGAGTTGAACCCAAGTTCTTCCTAGTAAGCGGTATGGGGAAAAATCGATGCACAAAAGTGTAAATGTTTCATCCCCTAGTAAAGACATGTAAGAAATCAATGAAGAAAAGACAAACACTCCAAAGAAAGGCAAGTGGAAGCACAGCAAGTGAGCTATAAGAAGCCAATACAAATCATTTCACAGACCTGACAAGATACCCATGCCTCAAGAGCAAGAGAAAGATAAATAAACCATGGTGAAATGTGAGGGTATTCATGAGGTAAATGCATTCCGGATGTCAGAGACAGAGGGTCCAGATAAGAGGAAAGAGACCTTAAAGTACATTTTGGTGAGGATGAAAACAGTCCAGTTACAGGGCACACTGCCATGAAACTGCGGAAGGGTGCCGACATTCCCGCTTACATATGCAGTTCTCTTCTTCACCTACAGGTATGCCAATTGTGGAAAGTGAGGAATGTCCACATGTTCCTCAAGTTCCAAAAGGGTTAGCTCTAAATGCATCTTATGTTGCAAATATCCTTAGGGGAAAATTTACTGAATACACCTGAACTACTGAACACCCTAGCTCATGGAGACAGATCCCCGCAGAGCGTCAGCTGTTTCCCCTTGTGACTGGATCTGCCTGAGGCCCAAGCCAGTGCCATAGCTTAGTCTCATGAGGGAATCATTCCACGTGTCCAGTGCTGGTGAAGGCATGGAAATTCCAAACATGTGTATACTGAATGGTATCATTTGCACACAACCATAAAGCTAAAAACCATAAGTTAAACCACCAAAAGTTGCACTTGCAGGGTCACTGATGACCAAGCAAAAGATCAGAATTTCACTAAAGGGGTCATTTAAAATAAATTATGCTACATCTATAAACAATCAGAAAAAATAATAATGTCCTCTATGAACTGAGCCTCAACAATGAAAAAAAGAAAAGATCTTCAACACAAGAGTCCCAGGAGGAGCTTCCAGAGCTCACAAGGGCAAAGCGTGCCCCAGCCAGTCTGACTCAGTTGCTGCAAGGTCAGCCCAGACCCCGGTGTCACTTAGAACTCCTTGTGTTCCTCCATCTGCAACCCATTCTCAGCCACTGGTGAACATTCTCACCCTCAAGGAAAAGGAAGCAAAATTAGCAATACAAACTGCTATTTGACTGGGGCTTCAGAAAGAAGGCTGGGAAGAATTTGAGGTAAAAGTGTAATTGTGGGATGAGGTGGAAAGTAACGAAAGAAAAGGGGAGATATGTGGGTTATTCTGGGGGACTTGGAACAGCACACTTTTATGATGAAGTAAATAACTGAAGTACATGAAGCTCTGTAATAGGGCCTGGGACAAACTTTCAATAAATAGTTCTCAAGCAAAAAGAGAAACCAAAGTGGAGGGGATCACTTTACTAATAATCACACTCTTTTGGGACACATTACCAGAGTGGGGTGTGAATCAAGAAACCTTCACCCGGGGAGCAAAGATATTCATTCCCAGGTACTCACTACAGTCCAGTTTCCAACACAGAAATGCAAAGTAGCCCAAGCAGCTCCCAACAAGGGCCAGGCTAAATCAGTTTGGGGTCACTAACCCATATTCATAAAAAAAAACATGATTTTTTTTTATCTACAAGGAATGGTCAGAAGAAAATGCAATTTGCAAGATTTTGTGTAGATCACTCTCACATTTCCAGATAAACTACAGTACAGTACCTGTGTTTAAACTGCAGTTCCCCAAACCTGAGCTGTGGGGATTCCTTCTCTCATTGCTTTCTTAGTGTGGATCATCCTTTGTGGTGGAGGATGTCTAGTGAATTGTAGGATTCAGAGTAACATCTCTGTCCTAAGGATAGGGTTCCACTAGCAACCGCTGCCCTGGTTGTAACAAAAAGTGCCCCTGGAAAGAAGCAAAAGACTACTAGGGGCTCGACAGCCTAAGGTTGAAACTGCGGAGCCTGGAGGAGTCTCCTCTAATGCGCACAGGCTCCTCACCTAGGGATTTTCCTTCTCAGCCATGTTTCTATGGTACATTGAGTGGTACCACAGAGTTTACTACCCTTGAATAAATGCCACATAACACTTATAAATATATGCAGAACTGTCTGTGGGACATAGCAAACTCACAAAGTTCATCAAAACCCCTAACACTGGCTTCATCTGTGGAAAACTCACCTTATATTTTCTGTACCCTCTAAAGAAACACTAGTTACCAGCGCCATTTTGCACTTCTCCAGTTTTTTCATTGGTTTTGTTAAAGATCTAAAGCAAAAGATATGAGAGTAGATTTGGGCTGGAAGAATAACACTCTCCCCATGTGAGAGAGAGACCATGGGGCGCCACCCCGCTACATGAGGGAGCAGGCCAGATGTAGGAGAAGCGACCTGCTCACACAAGAAAGAACATACTAGCAGACCCTACACACATGTAGAAGTGTTGACTGTCCATTTACAGAGGAGAAAGGAGCAAGGCTCCCCCATGTAAGAAAGAAATTGTGTCCCAGCCCCACATGTGAGAGCAAATGCACTATGGAGAAGTGGCACCCCAGCCACAGATATGAGAGCAGACATTGCTACAGAGGGGTGGTGCCCTGGCCCCACGTGAGAGAGCAGACAGAGGAGTGACACTCTCACCCACAGCATAAGGCTACAGAGTTCAAGACTAACCCACTGACTAGATACTGGATGAAGAAAACACTTGGAGACAAAAGGGAGCAGACAGACTCCATAATTAAGAAAATTAAGTCAAACAGCCCACTTGAATTCCCACTTTGCACCCAACATCCAGCAGAGAATGAGAGCTGATTCCATTCCATCCACCAAAGGGAGCAAGGACATGCCTTGTCTTACACAGTACCCACAGCAAGGCAGAATGAACAGAGGGGCCTTGACTTGGTTCCCTTTCTCTCGTTGCTGAGACAAAATACCCAACACCCAAAATGAAGGAAGGAAAGGTTTATTTAGCTTACAGTTTGTGGAGATTTCAGTCCATACTTGGCTGGCTCCGAGGCAGAAGATGGCAGAGCAACAAGAGCAAGGGGGAATGGCAGCCGAACAGCAAAGCAGCCAGAGCAAAAAGGGAGGAATGTCAGCAAGCAGCTTTTTTCCCTGCCTTACTTTGTAAACAGGCTACCCCCACCTAAGGGGCGTGTAGCTCTCACATAATCTCCATGCCCTCCTCTTCCACAGGCGCAGGATGAGTGCAAAGTAAGAACTCTGGCTTCCTGCTGACTCACTTAGCCAAACTCTAGACTCCCCAAGTTGACACAATGTACCCACCCTAACAGGGCTCTAGTGCACAAGGG
>NW_004956174.1:0-985 GCF_000276665.1 Chinchilla lanigera
GTAATACTTGGTGAAAGCCAGCTGAACATTAAGGTAGTAAAGTACAACATAATTTGGAATGGCTTTTTTCTTACCTGTGATTCTCTAATTCTCTAATAGTTTATGCCATTTACCTTAGATGATGCATAGTCATCTGAGGTACCATTTGTATCAATCCAATCTTAGACATCCTCACTCTGATTACCACCTTAAGGTGACTCATTTGCATTCTGAGCCTCTATTAAGCTGTATAAAGAAATTGACTATATCCTCATGCTAACCCTTTCCTATGCTCCTTTCCTCATACTTTTGCCATCTGTGGGACGAATTTAACATCTGGGCTTTTGCCTCTGTTATGGTTTTTCTGTGTGCCCCCCAAAGCCTCATGCAGCCATGGGGCAAGCTTTTAGAGTTGATTGATTATGGGTGTGAGAGAGCTACACCCGCCCTGAGGTGGATAATTTGCATATGTAAGGGAGAGGAAAAGAGTGCTTGAGGCCATACCTCCCCCATTCCTCGCTGGTGTGTGCTTGTTGCTTTTGCTATGTTCAGACGCCATAGCTCTCTGCTATGTGCCAGTCTGCCTTGTAATCTGCCAAGTACGGACTGAAACCTCCACGAACTGTAAGCGAAATCACCCTTTCCTTCCTTAATTTTGGGCGTCAGGTATTTTGTCCCAGCAACGAGAGAAAAGTAACCAAGACACCTCCGGAGGGAATTGTGTTGTCAAGAATGGAGACATTGTGTACTCAGGGGCAGGAGAGCTGAGCCACGTGTCTTGGACAACCCTATGAGAGAATCAGTAGTCTTGTCATGCTAGTTTATTTAATTATGATAGAAATGAGTCACACAGAGGAGGTACCAGCTGAATGCAAATTATAGTAGCTTAAAAATACATCAGTTCACTTGAGCTAAAACCGCTTGCATTTTTTTATTCAGATGACGCTATAGATAGTATTTTGATCTCTGATACTGGGATCAAGTGTTTTCTTTTGGAAACTTTTTT
>NW_004956174.1:2544-3665 GCF_000276665.1 Chinchilla lanigera
GGTTCCCATAGATAATAGCATCCATTTGTTGAAAGAGATCCAGGAATGAGTGGGACTCCCCAGTGGACCCATCATGAAATGGATACAGAAGACGGTAATTATTGTCATGACAACAAAGACAAGAATATCATGATAATTTTTAAAATATGTATTGAGAGCCATGTTCAGAGCACTGTTTGAAGATTTTTACACAAATCAGTTCATTTATTCCTTACAACTGCCTTATCCTGTCTCATTATCACTCATGTTTTACAGATGTGGACACGGAAGCCAAGAGAAGATAAGTAACTCATTTCAGGCTGGATAAACAGAATAAAAATGAGTATTAGTCTGCTGTAAAAATAAGCGGTTGTCTGGTTTCATTTATTCTACACACTAGAATGTGTTGAATATTGCTAAGATTCTTTATAAAATCACATTTTCTAGTGTACAAATTTCTTTTTCCTATTTTATAAATTGCCTTCATTGAAGGCTTTAAAAATTGCCAAAGTGTTTATTTTAGAGTCTAAAATTTAAGAATTCTTCCTACAGTATGTACTCATCACATATTAGTGAACTAAAAATTTATGACTAAACTCTGCTCAGGATATTGTGCGATATTTTTATATTATAGCAATGGATCATATTGTCTCCTACCAACTGATTATATAACTTTGTGTTTCAAATTGGACATGAATTATTATGTTAAGATATCAAAATATATTCCCCTCCAAATTACAGGAAGTATGTAAATCACATACTGATTGCTCTGTTATGAATATAGTTTAATAATATCACAAAATTGTACAACTTTGGATAATACGTGTGCCTACAAAGTTCACATCTACTATGCTAATATTGTAAATCTGAAAACCACCATAGACTTTAACACAAATGGAACTGATATTACTTCGAGGATGTGTTGCTTTTCAGGAGAAGGGCGTGCTGGGGGGTATTTGATGATCTTGATCATATTACTGACCTGGACAGAACCCAGATTCCAGCGTCTGAAGCAAGGAAATCTCAGGATGGTTAGTATCAAAATCTTGTTAATGGGGAGACTTATTTTTTCAACCAGTATAAATCAATCTGCCTTTTACAGACTACTACTTAACACACTCTTGTTTTATACACATACTTAC
>NW_004956174.1:5790-7158 GCF_000276665.1 Chinchilla lanigera
TAGTACTTTTTGTACATTGATTGTACTTTCTATTGTGTCTTGTGTATAGAATGTGCTCAATAAAAATCAAATAAAGTAATTAATGAATTATTAGTAAATGAATTATCTGAAAAATTTTTTGTAAAATTCCCTTTACAAATATGCCTTTTTCACAAGTTTGACCCAGTAGGCAAAAACATACAAAAAAGTCATGTTATATAGTTTTCCCTCAATATATGAATGTATTTTATTATCTCAGGTCTATGAAAAATATTCACTTGGGCAGTGTTGTTATGGAATCTTATTTAGGTGTATTCATACTGGTTTTAGTAACTGAAGGGGAAAGAATTCATTTGCAAGGCAATTGATGAGATGGAAAAGTAGCAGGTGTAACTATTGGACTGAGACATTTACATGAGAAAAAAAGGTGAGATAGACTCCAGTTAGGGAGGGTGGAACCCTTCAATGACATCCATTTGACCTCTAAGGTAATAGTATGTAACACATTTGATTAAGCCACTTGAAATTGTCAGTATTTGACCTGTAAAGGCAGAAATTTTACTTCTTACTAATACCACTTGCCATTTGCTAGACACTATTTTAAGTTCCTTCATATGTTAACTGATTTAATGGTTATTATAATCATAAAAACTTTTCTTTCAAATCCACTTATAGGTAAGGAAAATAAATCAACCTATATCTTCCTATATACTTTATCTCTAGATTACTTATAATTATCTGACTAATGCAGTGAAAATACTGTGGAAGAGTTGTTACATTGTATTGTTGAAGGAATAAAGACAAGACAAAAAGTCTATACATGTTCAGTCAGACCCACATATGTAAACATCATATTGTCTCCTTGGTGTAGGAACCTGAAAGACTAGGTAAAATGTACAATAGGTGATACTCAAAGGAGGGAACCACTGGGATGAGGGAAAGAAGAAAAAAGAAAGAAGGCAGGCAAAACATAAATATATATGTGAATAGCTGCGATGACTGTATTGCTGTTGTCTGATGGTATATTGAAATGAACAGTTAATGGTCACAGTTTTCGCCTACTTGAGTCTGGTGGTCTGAGCAACTGATTTGAAGCTAACAATATGCAGTGGAAGTACAATGGTGAACTCCTACCTTCTTGTCTAGTGAAATCCTGTATTATCTCTAATGTTTTACTGAAGAATTATTTTCTTATTCTCCATAATGGTTTGAGCAATCTCTCATCCTTACTTCTGATAATCTGAGCAATGTAGCTGAGGATAGTGATATGCAATATAACAACCACTGTTGATTTGTATTAATTGGTCTTGAGACCCTGTATCACTTTGAATGTTCTTGTTTGATTTGTTTATGTTTGTGATACTGGTATGCTGCTACTGTTCTTTGTTT
>NW_004956175.1:0-7111 GCF_000276665.1 Chinchilla lanigera
AAAAAAAAAAAAAAAAAAAATTAATGCATCTGAGGTTATCAGTGGCAATGGATGTGTCCTGTGCTGTTAACTGCTGTTTTCTGGGCTAGTGGAACCCTTCCACCACTAAGATAGTGGGTAGGGCAAGGGACTAAGCCAGCAACCTTTGACCTCATCTGGCTGACAGTCTAACTTGCAACAGACATTGAAGTCATCATCACTGTCCAGGGTGAAATTATATATATAATTTATATATATATATATATTTTATATATATATAATTTTGACACAGGGTTTATGTAGTTCAGGTTGGCCTTGAATTTCTATGTAGCACAAGCTGGCCTCAAACTTGTGGTGATCCTCCTGCCTCAGCCTTCCTAGTGCTGGGGTTACAGGCGTGCGCCACAATACCTGGCTTCCCACTATATTTTGAATGGGAGTGTAGATGGCTTAGTGAGCACAGGACATCAGCAGAAGCCTTGCTAAAGAAATGACATTGCAGGAGATAACACAGATAACTCTGCAATCTCACCTTGCATTCTCTCCCTCACTGCAGACCAGCTTTAGCACTGAGTCCCGCTTGCGTGATTCCACTCAGCAAAGGTTGGTGACACTTGCTCCGTGTCAGGAACCCCCAAGCTGGGAAAAGCCAGGAACTGAGCTCAAGTCAAAGCTCTGTTGACTGCTGGTTGTTACAAGAGGTACTTAAGACTCTTTGGCTGGAGACTGACCCAGCCCACGTTTCTGGTTTTGTTTTCTGCTCCTGCCCCACTGGACTGCTGGCCACATCCCAACTGAACACACTTGCGCTTACACACACACACACATACAAATTTCTCCCCAGTTATACTGTCGCTTCTACCCATCGTTCCCTGAGCCATTACTCTTCCTCCTGAAGTCTGCCCTCTCAGCATTTGTTGTTGCTTCCTTCTCCAAAAGAACTTAACGTAGGTCTTAATCATGTGTACACTTACTAGTTTCCATCTCTATGTTCCCATTAGACAAGGACCCTCAGTCAGTGACCTTGTTTTCTTGTCTCTGGTGAAGCTTAACACACAAAGGCTTTTGAGGGCCCATTATAATTTTTTTTGGTTTTTCTCCGGTACCGGGAACCGAACTCACGACCTTGCGCTTGCCAGGCAGGCGCTTTTGCCGCTGAGCTAAATCCCCAGCCCCTGGGCCCATTATAATTGAAATGGGGCAAAGAAAGGCAACCTATGCGATTAAAAAGGTAGACTGCAGATGGGGGGGGTGAAGAGGTAAGGGTTACTTAACTGACCCTAGGGCCCACTGAGGTAGAACAGTAAGATGGCAAAGTGTGTGCTATTGGAAAAGTTGGGTTCGTTTAGTTTGAATCCTGGCTGATATATTTGAAGTGTGATGAAAAAAATCCAGTGTTTAAATTAAAAAGTATTGCAATAAAAGATGCATTGCCATTAATCCCTCTCAAAACACCCCTTCACTTCAAACACTTATCCCATTATTTCTATCACTTACTGGAGCAGCTCTGAAGTTCTCTTTTATGTCTGTCACGGCTGTCTCAGTGTCCTGAATCCACTCATTTATTTATTTATTTATGCATTCTCTTCCTTTTTAAAAATTAATTTTACTGGTACACTTTTTTTTTTTTTAAAGAGCAGAATATATTTATTGGGGAAAGCAAGCTTCTGTTTGAGAGAGAAACAGAAGGGGTCCTGAGGGGATTGCCCCAGACATTTACCTTTCATGGTCATTCTGACTTTGGGGACGAGCCAGAAGTCACATGGTGCCATGGTGAGTAAGGTGGATGAAGACACATCATTAATGTTTTTATGAGCCTGCCTTTCCATTGGATGACAGCAGCATTTGCTGTAGTTCTGGTCACAACTTGTAAAGATCCTCACAAAAGAGGACTTCTACAACTGGTTCAGAAAGTGGCAAGAATGATGGGATAAGTGTTTTTGAACTGAGGGGGAATATTTTGAGGGGGATTAATGGCAATGTGTCTTTTACTGTAATAATTTTTTTTAAAAGTAGATGAGTGTGGTGCTTGCCTGTAATCCCAGCATTTAGGAGGCTGAGGCAGGAGGATGGCTGGGAGTTCCTGGCCAGCCAGGCTACATAGTGAGTTCAGAACGGGCCTGGATGACATAGTAAGACCCTGTCTCAAAAAAAAAGTGAACATTCACCACATATTTTCATCTTATCACAAATTAGTCTCAGGTGCTGGGACAGGTGGTTTGTACTTATTAGCATTGAGCTACACCCCCAGCCCCGGATGAGTGGTTTTACTTCTCTATATCTCTCAAGAGAAAAAGGGATTACTGCAACTACTGTTGCTACTTTGACTACAAATTGGCATAAGAGGGCTGGGAACACCCTGGACCATTATATAGACTTTTGTATAAATAGATACAAATAAGTTGTTTTGGAAAGAAGTTGTTAATTTTTCAACAGATTTCACACAAGGTAAGAACTACCCAGAAGGCAAACATTACTATGTCTTTATTAGTAACTATCTTATATGTAACAAATTACCTCAAAATTTAGTGACTTATAAGGAAAACAATTTGTCTCTGCTTCCTTGGGTTTGGAATCCAACTTCTTTGGGTGATTGTGGCTGTTTTTCTTGAAGCTGCAGTCAGTATTTCTGGCCAAAGCTGAAGTCATGTGAACCTTGTCTGGACCTACTGTCATGTGAACCTTTCTGGAAAGCTGCTTGCCTACCTTTGTGACATGGTGCCTGCCTTTGCTGTGTGTGAACTCAGCAAGAGCTACAGTGTCTTTTCTGACCTGGTCCAGAGGGCACAGATGATCATTTCCCCACCTGCTTACTGGTTCACAGGTCATCCCTTTTCAAAGAAGGGGCCTAAAAGGGATGTGAATACAGTACTAGGGACAGGAAGCCACTAGGCGACCATTTTGGAGGCTAGCTATCACAAGACTTTAGGAAGAATTTGGAATAAGAACTTTGGAGTTGAAATGTTGATTCTAGGGACAGCTAATTATGTGATCTTTGTTTTACTGGCCCTCTACTTTGCTCATAACCTTACAAGATGGTTGTGATATTGGAAACTTAAAAGCCTGTGAAAGCTATTTCTACATGCCCTTGACTCCACATTGAAACATTAAAAATCATTAAAGAAGGACAAAAAGCCATTTAGGGTGAGGTATAAGTAGATGTTTTCATTATAAAAACTGAAAATAAAACAATTCACCAATCATTCTAGCACCACCACTTGTCATTTTGGTGTTAAAATGGACTTTAAAGGTGCTTTTCCTTCTTCACAGAGGAAAGAGTAGAGGAAGTGGCTTAAATTGAGGCCAAAGGAGTTATGTTAAGTTTGGTACATCTCTTTGGCATTCAGACATTAAAAATTGGAATGGTTCCTTAATGAGGCCATGAAATCTCCACCTAAAAACTTCAGCAAATCAATCAGGGAGCTTTCACTTCTCACAATTTTGGTAAAAACTAGCTCAGGTCATCCTCTGAGGCCATTCTAAAGGGCTCTACAAATCTTTTTTAAGTAACATGAGAGGAGGAATTTATTATTAAAATGTTCTCCCATTGTTGACCTATATTGCATTGAAAATTTTATTTTTCCACCATGAAACAGCATATACTTAGTCTAGATTTGGAAAACAGAGACAAGTGAAAAGAAAGAAGAAAAAACATGAGTCATACCTGCCACCTTAAACTAAATGCTGTTTTATAGTTGAAATGAAAAAGAATTCTTTTCAATTAAAAATATTTTGTAGAAAAAAATCAATGAAAAACACCCAGAGTCTTACAAATCAGAGATAACTATTATTAGCAATTTGATAACTTTTTTTTTTTTAGACAGGGTCTGGATGTGTAGCTTGGACTGGCCTTGAAGTTGTGCTCTTCCTGTCTGAGCCCTTTAGCCCCCAAATGCTGCAATTCTAGGCATGCTCTCCCATACCTGGCTGTATCTTGATAACTTAAACCCCATTTCCAACCACACAGGGGACTGAAAAACAGAATTTAAATAATGATAAATAGCAGATGAACTATGAGGATCACCCATTGCTTAGGCAGATTCTATGACTTAACAAAACAGTAAGGTCATAAAGCTATGTCTGCTCATCTTTACAACTTGCATCAATCTCTTTGGGTTGAAATCATGTCTCAAGTCTTGCCCACTTCTCTCTGAGTAGGTTGAGATACTGTTTAGAGCTCATTCAGTGGAAAATTATTCCTCAAAGATTTTCTGCAGTGAAGTATTTATTAAAATAGGGAGGCTGGGCGTGGTGGCACACGCCTGTAATACCAGCACTTGGGAGGCTGAGGCAGGAGGATTGAGTTAAAAAACAACCTGAGGGGCTGGGAATTTAGCTCAGCGGCAAAAGCACCTGCCTGGCAAGCACAAGGTCGTGAGTTTGATTCCTGGTACTGGAAGAAAAACAAAACAAAACAAAAAACAAAAACAAAAACAGCCTAAACTACATAGTGAGATCCTGTCTCAAAAAACTACCCTCCCCAAAAAGATAGGGTCATTCATTCAACAGTTTGGGTGCCTACTATATGCCAATGATTGTAGTTGATTTTGGGGATAGGATGTTGAACTCAAGTACATGCTTGTACGAGCATAGTCACAAACCAAATATCATACAAAAAGGTGAAATGTGGGAGAGACCAGGAGTTGACACATTTGCTAGTCATTATTTTACTTTATTTTTAAAATAAAAATAGGGCTCATTATATTACCCAAGCTGGTCTTGAACTCTTGGATTCAAGGGATCCTCCTGCTTTAGCTTTCTAAATAGCTAGGACCATAGATACACACCTCCATGCCAGGCTCATCTTTTGAATTTGCTATGTACTCTGTTGTCCAAATGATGGCACTGACTCAGCAGGCGGTTTCATAACTTGCTTGAGATCACACAGGTACAAAAAGACTGCACAAAAATTCAAACCCAGGCTTGCTGGGGTCCAGATCCAGAGGCAATACATTGTCTTACTGTGGGGCTTGCGGGTGTACGCATCTTGGGAATTCTTGGGTGTCTACTAGTTTCATTCTTTGCTCATGAGTTTGAAAACAGTGACTCATACCTTGCCCTGGGTAGGGTTGAACGTCAGTCTTGTTTGTCTTACTCTGCCCATGGCAGATTTGCTGACTTCCAAAGACAATTTATAGTAACAATTGTTATAATGAAAAAGAAAAAAAAAAACAGAAAAAGAAAAAAAAAGAACACCAAAAAATGTTTAGGTTTGTGCTTCTGTCAAGGAAATAAACTCAGGTGTTTCATTAAAAAAATAATCATGGCTACTTTAGGTTTTATCACTATAGCCAACTTTCCAACAAATATCGTGAACAGTCCTCAGAAAATACTCTCTTTTCATGGTTGATTTGATGTTGTAATTAGTTCCTGTTTGATTCTGCAAAGGCAGATATCTTGATATATTCACACCTGGATTCCCCCATGGCCTGACCCAACTGTGAGAGCCAGGCAGTGTTTGCTGAAAGAAATGAAGGTGTTTCCATAGTGCCTGTATTAGCTGTCTTTGTGTCTGTAAGAAGTTACTGCAGTTTTAGTGGTTTAAAACAACATTCATGTATATCTTGTATTTCTTACTGGCCAGAAATCCAGATGCAGCATGGCTCAATTGATGCTCTGTTTCAAGTCTAAGCCTGAGATCAAGGTGTCTATATTCTTTCCGCCCTGCTTCCAAACCCAACTAGGTTGTCATAATTGAGTTTCATGAGGTTATAGGACTGAGATCCCTGTCCTTGCTGGCTGTTGGTAGGGATTTTTCTCAGTTTCTAGGGGCTGTCTACACTTCCAAAGCCAGCCACAGTGAATCCAGTTCCTCTCAAGCTTTGAATCTAATTCTGCTTTTTTTTTTTTTTTTTGGTTTTTCTCCGGTACCAGGAACCGAACTCACGACCTTGTGCTTGTCAGGCAGGCGCTTTTGCCGCTGAGCTAAATCCCCAGCCCCCTCTAATTCTGCTTTATCTCTCCAATACATCTTTGCCTTCCTCTTCTGCTTTTAAGTGCCCATCTGATTACACTGGCCCCACCCCCAAAAAATCTAGGATGTCTCCCTATTTTAAGGTCCTCAATTCCATCTGTAAAATTCCTTTGCCATTAAATGTAACATGCTCACAGGCTCTAGGGAAGTGATGGCAAAACTTTTAGAGCTTTCCAAGATACAAACAGCCTGCTGTGACATGTATTCTGTAGGTTCATCACCACTATTCTAGGGCTGCTGAAGCGTGGACACTGTGAGGTGAGAGGGAGGATAGTGTTCTCCTTATCACAGTGCACACACTAAACATATACATTTTAGTGGATCTTCTCTAGTTATTCTTTACAGGTGGTGGTAGTGGTGGTATGAGGCTATCAAAGTGACACTTGAAATAAGCCAGATGCCATGTCAAAGGTCACTGTGTCAGCTATAGAGAAAAGTACAAAATAAGTCAATTTTGGGGGGAAGAATTGTTCCTCTTCTCCTTGTTGGGTTGAAATTTTAAAACGTGCCTTATTTCACCTTCTGCAATCGGTACATATTTTAAGACTTTGTTTCCTGGATGTGGTAGTCTGGTATGAACAGTAGTAGAAGCAGGATCACTGAACCCTTTCATGTTAGGGGTTGGGCTGCAAGATAATGCTTTTTTAGCCCTGGTTCTCTCCTGTGTTCTAACACTCAGGGAATGCAGGCTGTGTTTTCTCATCCATGGAAACTTTTCCAGTGGGGCCACTGATCCTGCTTTTACAGTTTTAAAGAGCTGGCTACCAGTTAGCTCAGGACTGATTCTAGAAATATTTCCGGATATTGGTTCAACAAATATGCACAGGGGCTGGGGGTTTAGCTCAGCGGCACAGCGCCTGCCTGGCAAGCGCAAGGTCGTGAGTTCGATTCCCGGTACCGGAAACCACCCTCCCCCCAAAAAACCCAACAAATATGCACAGCAAACTTTCTATATGCTGAGTACTTCAAACCTCATTTCATTTAATGTTCTGCAACCAAGGCGTAGAGAGGCTACTTTGTTTGGTACACTGTCCATTGTTAGCTGGTAATAGTCACCATTTATTAAATATGTGCTCTATATTAGGAGCCAAATTATACGAATCTAATAATGTCAAAGTCCTCCTTCCCAGTCTTTCAATCTACCAGACATTTTATTTT